>NW_006297021.1:3578175-3579163 GCF_000327345.1 Myotis davidii | reverse complement strand
ATATATATATATATATAATCTCTTTACCCTTCACAAAGAAACATAAAGTTAATACTAAATTATTGCCATCGAACAGATGAAGAAATGGAGGTTTAGATAAATCATACAGCCAGCTCAGAATTTGCCCCCGATCCAAGCTGTGTACCCTATGCCTTGTTGATACAACTTCCCTCATTTGACCTTAAGAAGTTCAGATTTCTCTGAAGTTTTCACAAGGCTCATCTTTAAATAAAGGTTTCTGGGTGTTCAAGTGCTATTAATATAACTGTTAATATAGTTTTTGAATTATTTTTCTAAGAGCCATATCATATGATGTAAACAGGATTGGTTTTACTTTCTTTTCCAATATAGACTAGACTGCCAATTATATGACAAATATCATTTACATATTCTGTGGTGCTTATTTTTTGAATTAAAGAATTTAAAATTAGAACATACATTTACAGGGGAAAAAAACATGATGGTAAAATATAATAAGGCAGTGAAATTGTAGTGGAAGTAATAACCTAGGAAAACAACCAAATTAACAAAAAACAATTAACAGCATTTTGATGTAATATCCTATTTTGTGCTTAGCTATCCAGGGTAAGTATTGTGTAGTTTGATGCTGCTTTATTTGATGTGGGCCAGTGGTGGGGATGGTTGACTCGCTTTAAAATCAACTAGTTAGGTTTCTATGCCCAGATTCCATGTCTGTGGGCCTCTAACCAGGGAGAATGCAGACACCTAGGAACCATATATGACATTTGCTTTAAACCTATCCAGCTCAGCCACATTATGTACTGTTTCCAGCATTTTCATGCCCAGGAGAGTTTCACATAAATTATACTCCATCACATCTTGAGTGACGTAGGGGAGAATAAGCCAGGTTAGCTCAACGATTGACTGTCTGGACCACCAACATTCTCCCCTGCTACATACTCTCCTCAAGAGTGAATGCATTCAGGAAAAGCCAAAGTGGCTGGGTTGGGGATTAGAAACTGCTCCT
>NW_006297021.1:3573771-3578035 GCF_000327345.1 Myotis davidii | reverse complement strand
CCGAGTGTCCTTTTGATTTCACTGTAATCGCCTGACTCAAGGTGGAGCATCTGAATTCTTCACCACTAGATCTCCCTTCCACTTTAGGAAATAATCCTCTTTCAATCTCCTACTCATTCAAATAAAAATACCATCTCATATTAATAGCATCTCTCCCAAGGAAACTCAAATCATTTTTCAGAGATTTCTCTAATCCTCACAGCATTCTTATGAGGTAGGTAATGTCCATACAACAACTCTTTTCAACCAAGTCAGAATGATTATGCAAGGGTATTAGGTGCCTGTAGATATTGCTGAACGGACTTTCATTTCCTCTAAAAATGTATTTCCTGGGATTGAAGCAGTGCATTGATTTGAAATACGTGTGTGTGTGTGTGTGTGTGTGTGTGTGTATTTAGAGAGATAAAAATTTGACTAGGAATAGTGACTAGTGACTGTGTTGTCCACAGTACTTTTGACATTGATACAGATACACTGTTTCTAGAAAGATGCAATATAGCTTATTTGGATATTGTGAGTACAAATTGCTAAGTTGGGAGGTATTTGTTAGATTGAAAATATTAAAGATACAATTTATGGATTCCATAAATAATGTTTTTGGTATAATCATTACATTTAAAAATCATATTTTAAAATTGCAATTACTATAAGGGAAAGTAAAGAAGTTTAGATGGTTATGAGGTAGCCTAATACTTTGATCTTTAAGATGGTAAGCTAAAATTTTGATCTTTAAGTATACTGTATATACTTCCTAAGACTAAAGTAAAGGATGTGGATTAACGTTATATTATAAAAGATTTGAATTGGCTAAAGAAAAATTATCAGAACATTATAAGCACATTCAAAACATGTTTCTAGGTATTTCCTTAAGCTAAAATAAAGGCAGCCTCTCCCCACTAGTATAGTATCAATATAATAGTATATAACATATAGTGCTGATGATGGACTAGTGTGGTTTTTAGCAGTTAACTCATTTTTCCCCAAAACAATTATCATCCGCCTTTCCAGATGAGAGAACCCAAGGCCCAGGTTCCATCTGTCATCACACAGGGCAGACTAAGATGTGAATCCATGCAGCCTGCCTCCCGGAGTCTCATTCCCTAACCCTATTCTTCTCCATACAATTGTATTATATACTTAAGGTGTCAGCACATCTCCAAGGAGATTTTTTAAATTGAAAGATGCGCAGAGACTAATATAAAGTGGGAGCAATTGCTAACTTTGATACAGGAGGTCCTTCCTTTCTTCTTGGGGAAAGCAAGCTAAATAAACGCAATTGGCGTCGTGTGCACCATTCAGAGTTGGCGATACTCTCCGCAGACCCCTTGGACCTGCCAGGCCAGCCCCACATGGCTTCTACTGGTGTGTATGCCTCCGCCTCTTGACCTCAGCAAGTGATGCGATCACGTTCTCTAGGGAGGATTAGAGGTTTTGATAGACAAATGGAAATACTTAAATACAACCTGACCAATAAATAAAACCCCCAACTGCTCCAGTACCACGGTTTAGAAAGTAAAACTTTTCAGGAATGGTCATTTAGAATATAAAGAGTAAATACCCTAAATGCCCTTAAAAATTATAGATTAATCAGTTAAGGTTTAGAAAAGCACAATTTACCACCTAATTTAAAATTTAGAAATATAAATGTGTTGACCAATTTATGATTAAAACACAATTTACGCAAATGAAATTAAAATAATAAAAATAGCTAACACTTGCTGAGTGTCAACTACATGTCAACTACTGTGTTAGGTCTTTTTATGTATGATGTGATTCAATTTTAAAACATTCTTATAAAGCATGCATAATTATTATGCTCATATTTCAGATAAGGTAACTGAGGCTAAGATAAAGGAATCAATATATCAAGCAAACAGAGCCACTAAGTGATAGAACTAGGATTCAAAATCAGTTTGCCTAATTCCTAACTTATAACCACTGTATTATTTTTAAACACTAATAAATTTCAGCAGTTAATGAATATTCAGTGTAAGGACACTTAAAAACAGCACTTCAAAAAAAAATAGGTGCTTCAATTCTAATCATAGCTAATATTTCCATCATTCTGGCAAAACTTCCCTCCCTTCTCCTGCATGAAATGAAAAGACCTCAGAATTCAATTTAGGTTTCATTTTTCACTGAAAATAACAGTCCAATCTCACTCATGAATATAAATGCAAACATTGTAAATAAAATATTAATAAAACTATTATGACAATTAAAATATGTCATACCAAGTTGCCTTTCTTTCAGAAAGACAGAAATACAAAAATATATTAATACTTTATATATAAAATATATTTGTTATATTACATATAAATAGATTAAAGATAGGAAAAATATAGCCTTATGTCAATAAATGCAGAATATATTTAATAGGATTCAATATCTATTCATGACTAAATCTATTAAAATGTTTAAAAATAGAAGAGTACCTATTTAAGTTGATAAAGGATATCTACAAATACCCCATAGAAAATATTATTTTAATAATAAAATGTTGAAAAATATTTTCATTAAAGTCAAGAGTAAGATAAAGTTGCTTGCACTGAGTATTCTACTCAGCCAAGTAGCAATAAGTAAGTAAAAGAAATTAGTATGTTAGAAAGAAAGACAAAAAACTATGAATTTGCAGATAAAATAACTCTAATCCCTTAAACTGTAAATATCTGCTAGAAAAAAATGAAAAACAGATGAGAGGGTATAATAAAGTGACTTGGTAGAAGAATAAATAAAAATATTAAAATCAAGTCTATTTCTATAGGCTACCAGCAAAGAAATTATATAAATTATAAAATAGCACTCAAAATAGCAGTAGCATCTTGAAATATATATAATAAACATCTAAAAAGTCTTTTTTGTTAAACTTGGCAAGATGCTTTCGAAATGAATATGGGAGAACTGAAGTCTCCAAATAGCGAGACACTTTGGCAGAAAAAAATGAAGTTCCCCTGAGACATCAAAACGCATTTGAAATTTGGGAATGGGCTATGAGTTCAGAAATAGATCAGCCAGAACCGAATCTAAAGTCTGAAATATACTGACGTGTGGAATGACTGCAGAGAACTGATTGCAGATCAGGGGTGGGAAGATAGGTTGTTAATAAAAGATGCTTGAACAACTGGCTACCTCTACAGAAAACAAAAGAAATCAGATCCTTACCTCACACCACACATCAAAATCAATTTCAGATGAACTGAAAAATCCCAATGGCAAACTTAAAACTAATAGATAGAGGAAAACAAATGATAGCTTTATAACTTGGGGTAGGGAAACAATTCTTCAACACAAAATTCACAAATCATTATGTAATTTGACTACATAAAAATGAAAATTCTGTTAAATAAAGATAACAGAGGCAAAGTGAAAAGGCCACCCATAGTTTGGGAGGACATAGTTTAGTTTTAAAGTATATAACCACAAAACATACTAGTATACATTACATGAAAGTTATAAAAAAAAAAAAAAAAGACAAACAATCCAAGGAAGAAAAATGGGATGATACATGAAGAAGCTCTTCTCTGCACCAGGTGTCCTAATGCCCTTAGGTGTGAGATGAACATTAACCTTCAGAAGCATGTAAAAATCACAGTGGCATGTTATTTTCTGCCACATTAGTAGAAATTTACAAGTCTGCTAAAGCCGCTTCTGCTAAAGTGGTGGCAAAATAGAAACTTGTGGAAATACTAATTTTCTGAAAACAAATCTGGAAAAATATTGGGTATTATCTTAAACACTTTATGTGGTTGTGCCCTATGACTCAGGAAATCTATATTATATTAGGAATATTAGGAATATACCTATATGGCTATATTTTACATATATTTAGCACAATCCAGAATACACATATGTAAAACACAAACAAAACTTTTAGAAAACAATACTTATTCTTACTATCCTATCTAATAAAAGAGAAACATGGTAATTAGCGTACGACCGCTATCCTTCCCATTGGCTAATCAGGGTGATATGCAAATTAACTGCCAGCCAAGATGGCAGCTGGCAGCCAGGCAGCTTAAACTGAACATGAGGCTTGCTTGCTTCAGTGACAGAGGAAACCAACGTTCCCGCCTGCCTTGCCGGCCTCTGAGCTTGCAGTTTGAAACATTGTAACAAATATGGAAGCTAAACAAAACCCCAGAAACCTGCTTTTAGCCAGCCGGGATCTCAGAGCTAGAGTTGAAACAGTGTTTAGATTATAGAACCCAAAAACCAGATACCTGCTTTCAGCAGACCAGGCCTCAGAGCTGGAGCCTAGCCTCAG
>NW_006297021.1:3543276-3572856 GCF_000327345.1 Myotis davidii | reverse complement strand
GCCTAAGCCAGCAGGGCGTTATCTCCCGAGGGGTCCCAGACTGCGAGAGGGCACAGGCCAGGCTGAGGGACCCCTCTCCCCAACCTGAGTTCACAAATTTTTGTGCACCAGGCCTCTAGTGTATTATAATTTCTTATATTTTCTGTTCTCTTCAAAATCAGGTCTTTTAAAATTACAGGTTTTAATTCAGTGAACTGATTTTACAAGTACTATTTAGTAACTAAGTAAGAAAGCTATTACACACTATCAATATTTTCTTCTTGTC
Source organism: Myotis davidii (assembly GCF_000327345.1). Classification (NCBI taxonomy): domain Eukaryota; kingdom Metazoa; phylum Chordata; class Mammalia; order Chiroptera; family Vespertilionidae; genus Myotis; species Myotis davidii. Next base: position 3,572,591 of record NW_006297021.1, on the reverse strand, counting down.
AATCAATGAGTACATTTTTGAACTCTTGCTAAACATTCGTATGGTACACAGTATAACCATTGAATGAGGTATGTGATGTGCTTTTATACTGTAACACTTTTAAAAATCATAAAATGTTATTAATAAAACATTAAATTTTCCCAATTCTGACAATCTCTCCAATGCAGTGCTTCTTGCTGAGTAGAATATCAGGGGCAGTACCTCAGTGGTTTTTTACATAAGCCTCGCCTACCTCCCCATGCCCTGCAATGCCTTTCTATTTGTAAGAGGCTGCCCTCGGAGCTCTGGAACAAGCCACGCAGATAAATATTGTCTTCATGTCTAAAGATAGTGCTTCAAGCCCAGCTGGCGTGGCTCACCGGTTGAGCATCTACCTCTGAACCAGGAGGTCACGGTTGGATTCCCAGTCAGGGCACATATCCTGGGTTGCGGGCTCTATCCCCCCAATCTGGGGGCTTGCAGGAGGCATCTGATCAATGATTTTCTCTCATCATTGATGTCTCTATCTCTCTCTTTACCTCTCTCTTCCTCTCTAAAATCAATAAAAATATATTTTAAAAAATAATAATAAAATAAAGGTAGTTCTTCCATTTCCACTGAACTCGTAGGAAGGTTGGGGAAATTCCAGGTTTCCTTTGGAAGATCAAAAATTTGTTTTATAGATCAGAGTCGACCTGGGCATTATCAGACTAAAGCAGTAATCCTGAACCTTCTCCATAGCTCAGGTGCTCCTAAGATTGTTCTGCCCCTGTCCCCCACTAACCTATGGCTTATTCAGGGGAGTCCAGATCCGCTAGGAGTGAACGCATTCTGCCCAAGCAAGTAGATCCTATCAAGTGCCTGCTTGTCAGGGTATATGCCACTTGATGTTGATGAGTTACACCTGATTCTTCTTTTCTGTGCCTCTAGATTTTGTTTTAAGCAGTGCCTCTCTGCTTTGGGACAGATTAGAAATAAATGCTACTTAAAAATAACTAAAATATAATCTTTACACCTTACAATCTTTATGATCTGTAAATGTCAGAGGGATGAGATTTTTCTTATTGGTAAAAGTTTCCTTAATATTCTCAGCTCAATTAATGGCCTTTCCTATGGAAATAGGAGATGTGAAAAGTCACTTTATCAGCACAGAGAAACATAAGAAATCCTGACTAGTTAGGGCTGTTTTACCGGAAGAAAATTAAAAAGATTCGAGGGATGGGAATGTTAGAGAATGAAAAATGTAGAAAATCACCAAGTAGCTAACAACAAAAACAATAGAAATGATCATATTCACTAATTAACAACAGAAAGAAAAAATAGCATGGCCACTAACATTTCAGGTTCCATGTTGGCCGGATGGCTTAGTTATTTGTAGCATCATTATGATACACCAAGGTTGCAGGTTTGATCCCTTATCAAGACACACATAAGAGTTAACCAATGAATGCATAAGTAGGAGGGACAACAAATCAATCTGTCTCTCTCTCTTTCTCTAAAATTAATTTAAAAAATTTAGGTTCCTATCTCTCTACAGGTGTCTGTCAGGGATGGATGATCAGGGCTGAAACCACTGGCTGAAGGAAAGGGAGTTCAATGTTTCTGTGCAAGTAACCAGGAAAAGGGGATCCAGTGTGGCCGTGCCGGAGACCTCAGGGATCAGGGCCACCAAAGCTCCAATGCACTCATTCAATACACGTTACCGGCACTGCCATGGGCAAGCCACACTGCTAGGCTTCAGGGACACAAGGGCAGAGCCCTGTGCCAATGAGGAGTGTGGCAGTGGAAAATTTCAAGGCATAACTATAGACTAACTACAGGGATATGTGCAGTTTATGATGGGGACGGTATTCAGAACATAGAGAGGGGCCAGAGACAGGTACCAGGAGAGAGAGTGGATGCCTAAGCTGGCTTTCAAAGAAGCACTGAGATCTTCCTCTAGGAAGAGTCAGGCCTATCCTGGAAGAGCAAGTTCACAAATGCAAACAGACAGTGCCCGTACCTGGAATGGAGGGCGGCTTGAACAAGAATCACCCACTGTCTCTGGCTTCTAGAGGCCTAGAGTCATTCCTTCTTTGACTTTATCGCCAATGCTCTTGTTATTTATGCAGCTTGCACGGAGTCCACAAAATGGGGATTTTTCAAACTAATATAACTATATATATATTAGTATATATGCATATATACACACTATATATATACAGACTATATAGTGCATATATATATTTTTTCACACCATATATATTCAGAATTATATATATATATATATTCAACATTTTCCCTATAATCTTGAGCTAAATTTGCTAGGAAGTTTAATATTTTGTCTGCATTTAGATATAGTTGAGATCTAGTCACAGGCATGGTGGATAATAAAAGGGGCTGGAGAAACTTATGCCTGCAGAAGCCAAGTCCTGAGCCCCTGGCCTGGCAGACTGCCCCTTGGAGATGATCGAACGAGTAACCATTTCACCTGATTAGAACTGTGCACACGAGCTCGCCTGCTCCAGGTGAGGACTGAAATGCTGGTTACTCCATGAATACCAACATGTTGGAGCCACTCTGAATCTACTTTTGAACAGTGCCCTGATTCCAGTGGACACTTATGGCTGATAAGGAGGGTGAAGCAATAAATCATAGATGTCTACTGAGTTTCTTTCATTAGCAAAGTCAGCCCAATTTGACCTTCAGCTGCAAAAGTATCATTACTTATCTTAGATCCTGGGGAGAATTTCTGGGTCACTGAACAATTCTTTAACTTCAACTAAACAATATTGCTTCTCTACTAATTACTATAAATAAGCAAATTATCCATTCTGTATTTAGACTAAAGGTGAGATAGGTTATTTTTACTCCTGCATGTGAACTCTAGGTAGCTCGGTCTCTGAGCTTGCTCCAGCCCAGTCCTCATAGATTAGATGCAACTCCTCTTGCTCAATGGAGAACAGATTCCTGTCACTAAGCAGGAAAAGAAATATGCTAGTCACAGTCAGGAAAACTATGTTGTGAATTCCGCCCTTTACTCGTGTAAAAAAACAAAACAAAACACACAGTGATGATCACTTTGGTGGTAAAACAATTTGGCATTTCCTCTGTACTTGAGCCTGAATACATACAAAGTTGTGCTATTATACAGTGTACCCTGAATTTCAGAATTAAATATCAACAGTCTAGAGCTTGTTCCTCAGAACAAAACATACATAATTTCTTTTAGTTTTAAAATAGAATATGTTTATGTATATTTTAATATATTTTTTTTATTGATTTCAGAGAGGAAGGGAGAAGGAGCGAGAGGTAGAAACATCAATGATGAGAGAGAATCATTGATTGGCTGCCTCCTACACTTCCCACACTGAGAATCAAGGCTGCAACCCGGGCATGTGCCCTTGCCTGGAATCAAACCTGGGACCCTTAAGTCCACAGGCCTAAGCTCTATCCATTGAGCCAAACCGGCTAGGGCTGTTTGTATTTTTAATATCAATGAACATGTCATATATGAAGTTTCATGCTATGAAAAAAATTTTTCCTATATTATTGTTTCAAAATACCAATTCAACAAATGAAATCTATTTCTTAGCAATTTAGAAAATTCTTCAGACTAATGGAAAACATTGTCTATATTAAGTAAAAAAATAGAGTTAAAAGTGTCAGCTAATTTAAATAGTGCTTTCCTGCCACCTCTGTTCTCAGTCCTTTGAACAGGTAGCATCTTAAATAATAGACAAATGAATGTGTTGAAATAATATCTATCTAACTTATTTCTCATGATAAAGAGAGAAAGGTAAAGACTTCAAAGAGCCCCGCTTGCTTTCTGTGCATGGAGGACTTGGGCACCGGAGGGCTCAACTGCAAGTGTTCAGTCTATCAGAGCTTTGTTAGGTGCCCGGCCGGCAGCCTGCAGAATACACTAACTAGCGCACACCCAGACTCTAGGTGTTGATTAGACATTTCTGCTCAAAATGAGAATCACCAAACATACTACAGCGACACTGGCCCTATTTCACTCTAGATATAGTAAATGAATTCTGTAGGGACTCAGAGATTCACAAAATTTACATGTAAGTTAAAATGTACAAGTCGAAAAAAGGCAAAGCAACATAAATGAACTAAAATAAAAAAGAAAATTCAGTGACTAGAAATTCATTTTTAGCCTAGCTGTCAATAGGTTTATACCAATGTCGATATGTTAAATTAAAAAGCAGATGAAGACTCTCCTACTGATTATTAGTCAAGATCTATTAATATGCCTTGATGACATGTCCCTCTTTAATAGTTTGCAATTATGGATTCCCGTCTACTCTGATGGAACCATGAAGCATAATAGATTTCCATCCTGGAATCTTTGTAAAATGTGTTTTCAAGATTCCTTTGTTTTCCAATAACAATGCTCCTTGCCCAAAGGTCTTAGCTTTCTAATGTGTTAAGGAAACTCCTCAGTAAATGCTATTTTAATACAATGAAAGAAGAGATGCCATGGCTTATGCATGCACATGACCTCCTGGGAGTAATAAAATACACAACGGAATAGTAGTTTGTGTGGTTGAGCCCCATGTGTAAATATTTACACTGTTGGAAAAGCTTGGATCAGATGGGTGGGGATTGCCTTCTCTTCCTTCTGTGAAGGTTTTAGGTTTGGTCCCGGCTGAAAGTTTGAGAGGCATTATTGTAGACAAATTACCAACACAGGGTAAATGGTACATATTCAGCTCAGGAAATCCTTGGCTATTGTCCCCACCATGCCCCGGGATCACCACCACTCCCATCCCAGATCGTCTCTTTGCCAAGACCAAACACACATACCCATAGACACCAGTTATTGTGTGCTTTCACAGGTCAGACATTCTCCCCATTTATGTGAAGTACATTGTAAACATTGCCTTTTCTCTTTCTTACACTATCCCAAATATTTTACTCCTCTTCCTCTCACCACAGCATTTCTGATTATTCTGCTAGGTCCCTCTCTGCAAGGCTCCTCACGTCTAAGTAAAAGGCTAAACTCCAAAACTGGAGAATGAGTAAGCTTGGGGGGAGGGTTCACATCTCTTGATCTTTTGGGGAGAGCCTTGTGCCCAGCAGAAATGGCACCCTGACTTCTGGAACTCTTAGAATAGCATCATCTCTTTACTTTATTCAAAGCAAAGATTTTGCTCCACTTTTATCAGCGTTCTTCATCCTTGGGAGGATGTATACCATTGAAGTTTAGCAACTCAACATACAACACACACAGGGCAACTGATGTTTGAAACAAAAGGACGCAACTTAAGAAAAGTTGGAGACAGAGATGGAGACGCATAGCTATACATAGGAAACAGACACAAAAATGTTCACAGTGGTTTTCCTTAGAGCAGAGAAAAGTAGGTGGTTTAAATTCTCTTTCTGGTGCTTTGTTTATTTCCTACAAAACAAAGATGTTTCTTCTGCAGGCAGGTAAGTCCTGTGAACGGCTGTTTTGTTTCACACATGGGAGTAGAGGGTGGGGAAGGTACCACAGCTGTGAAGATATGAAGATATTCCAGAGAAATTATTTCTAGATGAAAAAAAAAATGTACCTGGTGCAAGACAAAAAAAATCATATGAGAAAGGAGGTTAGAAGGCAGTCTGGTTTTTGGACTCCTGTTCGTTGCATTTCTGTTGTTTTGGAAGTCTGCTCAAGAGTAAGGAGTAGTTTTGCATTGAGTTTTAAGATCCAGGCCCCATTTCCATGCAAGTGTGCATGTGGCTGCCTGTGAGTAATGATACACATGCACTGACCTCATGGGCCGAGAGAGAGAATCAGCGGCCTGCTCCTTTCAGCATGGCAGCCCTTGCAGAAGGTGTCGGTAAACACGGCATTCTCATTATAATCACGCACTAGCATCGCCAAGCAGCCTACCTTAGTGAAAAGCAAAGGGTTTTGGCCATGGATAAAATAGGTTTAAATCCAGGCCTTTTTTATGATTCTGTTTAAAAACCTGTTGTTTTACAAACTCTAAAATGGGAATAGTGCTGGGATTATGTATGTAAAGTGGCTGATTTAAAAGGGCTCAAAATGGGCATAATTTTTATTATCGTCATTAGTTATTCTGGGTATGAAATCTCAGTGAATAATTAAGATCATTTTCCTTGATCAAAATGGCATTTGTTGTGGGATAATTGTTGCAGAGCAGACTCTGTGTACAGCACGAAGCAGAGCATTTCAAAGTTCCACCGGCAAGGCAGCTGTCTGGAGACATAAGTTTTCCTACTTTTGTCTGTTTGACATTTTACTATTCCTCAGGGAGGAGATACCTCACCAGGGACCCCATTGTTCCTGGGAATGCAGTTTCTAGTGGGGGTTTTTAGGAATTCAAGGATCAGCCATGTTATACAAAGCCCAACATCAACAACAGGAGTTAGGTCTACACACAGAGTCCCGAAAAATAAGATTTACCCCCTTCAGCCCCTGGTGTGTTTCTCATCATGTGGTTCACCTCATGCTTCCTGACCCAGCTCCTTTTGGTAAATATGAGAAAGTAAAAGCATAAAACAAAATTAGCCGTTTCCCCTCCTGCTTAAACTCTCTTGCCCCCTTACACAGCACAGCAACATCTCCGTGTGAGGCCCCAGACAGTTTGGTTCAATGGATAGAATGTCTCCCGCAGACTGAAGGGTTGCAGGTTCAGTTATGCTCACGGGCATGGACCTTAGCTGCAGGCTTGATCCCTGGCCCAGGTTGGGGCACCTGCGGGAAACAACCAATTGATGCTTCTCTCTCACATCAATGTTTCTCTCTCTTCCTCCCCCCCTCCCTTACACTCTCTTTAAGAATCAATGGAAAAAAATGTCCTCAGTTGAGGATTAACAACAACAAAATCTCTGGGTGAGGGACACACTAGCTTAGTTTGTGGACCCAGAGGCTTTCCGAGGGCTCCTGGGACATAGGTGTCCCACGCTCAGGTTAGCGTGAGCCTTTCCTTAGGTGGTGCGGGTGATGCGTGTGATTCACAAGTCTGCCCAGGTGGGAAGGCTGTGTATACAATGAAAACCAGCAGACAGGAGTGGCTATGCCCCCTGCTTTCATATAATAAACACTTTTGTGCAGTTCTGATCTATGAACGGGGAATAACCATGACTACTTCATATATTTACCCTCTTCAATATATGCCTTAATCTATGCATTGTACTTAGAATATCTAGCAAATAGTAGGTGGTGCATAGATTTTGATTCCTATTTCTCAATTTTTTCAATATCCTGCCATTGAATTATTAAGTTTAGAAGAATTTCAAGAGATCTCATGGTAGGTAATATGTTTCTCATCAGGGACAATTAAATTTTAACTAGATTCCAATTCTCTTTTGAAACTCTTAATATCATTTATCTTTGTCTATTAATAATGGTTATTTTAATGTTCCTGCCAGCTAACTCCAATATCCATATAATCTGTGGGTTTGCTTTTTTTTTTTTTTTTAAATCTTTACTATCGGTCTACATGATTATCCCAGAAGGAGTTATGCTTTGCTCTGTTAGACACAGAACTTAGACCCTTCAATCCCAAAGACTGAGTCTGGTCTGGAATCAGTTGAAGATTCATTAAACTCAGTTTCCATTTGTTTCATCCCCATTCCTTAGATATGGCTTCCTGGGTCTTTGATTGAGAGTCTGGTGTATCTTTGTCCACTGAGCCCTGAAAGACTACAGGAGATTGTTATGCCCTTCAGAGGTTTTAGTTTAGCAATTTAGCATCATACCCCACACAGCTTCAGATACGGGGAAAATCTTGACGGGGAGCCTGGTGCGTACTTGTGGCAGGTCAGCTTTACTGGGGTCTTATTTTCCAATCACTGCAGCACTGCGGGACCATCCCTCAGCCTCCTATTCCACCCCGAGGGCCCAGTAACTATTTCCTGGGAAAACGGGCTTTGTGTTTGCAGGTCCTTTAGAGTCCTAGCCATCACATCCAAAGCTCTATTGTTTTCTCTTTCCCCCAGTGGAGAATGTTTGCCTAGGCCAAGCCCTATCCTTGCCCTAGACCTTAATTCCGCAAACGCCCTTAGGAAAAATGAAAATATCTATAAACTCTCAGCTCACCTAATAAAGCCTCCTCCTCCTGGGATTTCATTTCCCCTAAGTCCTTGTTGCTTCCATAGCTTCCCATTCTCTTTAAAAATATGATTTTACTGTAATGCGTCCATGTATTTCCTAGTTGTCGTGCAAGCTTAATATATCTTAGCCAGAAAAGGAAATCTCAAAGATAAATAAATTTACATTTTAGATAAGGTGTCACTTTTGAAAACTACATAATTGGAGCACATAATTATGTGCTGGTTTGCCTGTCTAGCAGCTCTTTATAAGGATGGTCTCTAAAACGTGTGTTCTTCCTGCACAGACGCAAGGAAGCCTAACAAAGCGGATGTAGAACTGAGCTGCTTGTGGACTTACAGACTGAACTTTGGTCAAACATTTATTCTTACCAGAGCAATGTTCTTAGTAGTGACCACGAAGGAATTCAGAAGCTTGGACCCTTGGGGTCCTGAGTTGGGGTGATAACACAAGCAAAGCAGATTATTCAAAGATATTCAAGGTAGGTTTGTAATGCTCTGTTATTAGTCATCCAGCAATGTTACACGTTAAATACATTTCAACTCTCAGTTTTACTACCCATGGGCATCATTGCTAAGCGCTGATTTTTTATTATATTAAGTCTAGAGGTAGATTGATTTCAAAATAGAGGAGCACCAAATGGGAGCTGATCCTCTCACAACTTCATTCTGCTGCTTGATTAACAACTATAGTTGCCTCCTCCTCCCTACAAAAATAAAGGTACCTGCCTCATGGGATTGTTGATAACTGAATTAGTTTACAAAAAAAATGCTTAGAACTGTCCCTACTAAATGGCAACTTGGACTTGCTGTCATTATTATCATTAACATTTTCATCATCAAAAGTTAAAGTGAAATAATCTCCAGAATTTGATTCAGCAGGTCAACAGACTTGAGCTTTGACCTACACTTCTCCATGGGTTAACTTTAGCAAGTCCTTTAATCATATCCCTTTATATTATCATCAGGGAAAGGCATACAATAATTTATCATTTATTATCATTTCCACAATAAAATAATGGGCATTTCTACAATGGAAAGTTGATATGCTAGTTAAAATGCTGCTAAATGGATTTGTCTTTTTAAAAAAAATATTTTATTGTTTTTTTACAGAGAGGAAGGGAGAGGGATAGAGAGATAGAAACATTGATGAGAGAGAAACATCGATCAGCTGCCTCCTGCACACTCCCCACTGGGGATGTGCCTGCAACCAAGGTACATGCCCTTGACCGGAATCGAACCTGGGACCCTTCAGTCCGCAAGGCGACGCTCTATCCACTGAGCCAAACCGGTTAGGGCATGGATTTGTCTTTTAAGGTCTGGTGATTTTTCTCTATTTACCCACAATGAAATGTTCATTTACAGTAGAGAGAGCCCTAAATCTACTGGTAGGATGAGTTATAGACATCAGACATGGCAAAGGACCACACAAATTTCTTTATCAAAATATCACCAACTTCAGAGCTTGTCCTCTGTTGAAAGGAGAATTGGAGCAATTGAAAATAGAACAGGAGCTGTTGAAATGACAATTGTTGTAGTCTCAGTGATAATACGCAAGTATTACACTTCGAGTGCCCAATTATTTTCTATAAACTTTGACAAATAATTCATAAAAATAAACTTGGTGGCTGATGTTGTCGCTTCAGTTTCTAGACATAGTCTAGACGAATGCTTTCTTAAACTGTTGAATGAGGAATAATATACTTTGAAGTCCTAGTGTTCTCTAAAGTCCAATAGAAAGAGAATATACGGCAGTACAAAGCCTGTGACCGTTAGTGTCAATGGCTTATTCTAGCAATGGAACTGTCTATCCATGGTAGCAAACAGTGGCGCCTTTGAAGGACAAACGATGCATCTATTTACTGGTAGACTGACAGATAGAAGATGCCTTTACCTTTCCTCCAACATACGCAGAGAAGATAAAAGAATCAGACAAATGAGGTAGTATCTATATTATCTGGCTCAGAGGTGATTTTATCTGGTTCATAGGTGTACACCTGCATAGCTGAGTTAAAAACAATACATATATCGAGTGGACAATCTCATTGAGGTGAAGCATTCATACCCAATTCTTCTGAATTCAATCCACTTCAAGCATAATACTGAGGACTGCAACCATCTTCAGTGACAAACCTCACCATATACATTAATGTGAATTTACTTTCCATGAATATCTGGGCTCTACCTGATTATGCTTTGTTTCAGGAACTTACTAAAATTCTATTTAGCTCTACTGTCCATAGACCTAAGCTGAAGATAACAAATAAGAATGGAGGGAGTTATTGTACAATTTAAAGGTCTTCAAACACAAACGGAAATAATTAATTATGCATGAAAATGAAAGTTCACCTTTATATTATACAGTTTAAAGGTCTTCAAACAAAAAGGCAAATAGTAATTAATTGTACATGAAAATGAAAGTTCATCTTCCTTTTATAACTACTTAAAAATAAACTAAAGACTTCAAACCTGGTCCATATGAATTCAAAAGTACATATGATTAAATGACTTTCAAGTCAGGAACCTGTGTCAAAACATGAGTTACACCTAGAATCCCAATTCACATTTCCATTGTTCTTATTAAAAGTCACTTTATGAAAGGAAATTAAAGATGTGTATTATTTCAGTCCTTTCCATTAAGGGTAATGGTATCTATCAAATGATTTTAAATGTTTCAAAAAAGTTAGGTCTTTTAAAACAGACTCTTCTTTTTAATGCAGAGGTACTTCAAAGTTGTAAGTCAGAGAAAACTGTCTCAACAAAGGTCTGAAATGTAAGTGCGGTGATATATTTAAGGTGGCTGAGGATTAAAGATGGGGGAGGGGAGAACTTAAATTAAGACATGTAAGAAGTGTCGACACACTGAACAATCCACTTGCCCAAAGGTCCTCTCTACAAAACAATCCTGTTCTCTTAGTGTCCCAAAGCAGCAGGATGTGAAATGAAGCTCATCATATATGACTAAATAAGCATATATATATGCTTATTTAATATAAGCATAATATGTATATATGCATAATATGCAAATCGACCAGACGGTGGAATGCCCAATCACTATGACACACACTGACCACCAGGGGGCAGATGCTCAATGCAGAAGCTGCCCCCAGCCCACCTTTCGGTCCCTACCCCCAGGTGGCAGGCTCTAATCACCCAATTGGAATGGGGAACCAGGGATGGGTGGCAGCAGACATGGGCAGCACCAGGCCAAGGCAGGGGTGAGGGAGTAGGACCCTCATTGCCCCACCAGTTACCCCACACACAGAGGGCAACTGGTGTCCGTGGAAAATTGGCCCTGATCACAGGTGAGACCTAGGGACCCTACCCATGCACGAATTTCATGTCCTGGGCCTCTCATCGTCCTATATAATAAAAGCCCAGCAACTGAAAGGCAGAACAACCAGAATGATGGGTCAACCAGTCACTATGACATGCACTGACCACCAGGGGGCAGACGCTAAATGCAGGAGCTGCCCACTGGTGGTCAGTGCATTCCCATAGTGGGAGCAGCGGCTCAGAGGGTGGGTCCACAGCCACTCGGCTGACCGGGATGAGCAGCGCTCCCACAGCCAGCTGATCCCTGCAGGCCATGCCCCCCACCAGTGCACAAGGCCCATGCACAGGGCCTCTAGTTCTTGACAATATCCTTTGTCATTCATTGATTATTTCAGCTTTGCCTGTGGCTGTCCCTTTAATAATAATAAAAAAATCATTCAATGCTAAATAAGTTCATACAGTTATGACAAGTGATGGAACATGGATACATGAAATCCACAGTCAATACCAAAGTTTTAGGTTAATCAATATTTCAGCTTTCTGACTACCGAAAAGAGAAAGCTGACTTGGATTCTGTTTGTTCTTCATAACACTGTTCAGATTACATTCCGGGGGCTAACCAAGCGGCAGACAAAAAAAGAGAGTGAGAGATAAAGGGAGAAAGAGGAGAAGTGGATGGAGAGAGAGAGAGGGACATTGATCTTGGCTGTTCAGACTCCTGATCTAAAACCAGAATAATTTCATGAGTAAAATTATAATATGCCAAAACCTAGCGCTCATACGAAAGGAGCTATACAGTTAGCAAAGAACATCTATTTGTCCATGTGTTTTTGAGCCTGAGTAAGCCATACCGATAGATAATTGGATATGATTTTGAAAATTAATGAGTCAGAATCCCATCCTTTGTAATTAGGTCACCAAGAAGAAAATGACTTCATTCTTGTTCACTGTAACAGTAACCTTTTGCTTCCCCTTGATCCCAGAAGGCAACCAAATGATTCAACCTTCCTAAAATTTCACCTCCCCTCATCCATTATATCTTAACTTACACATTAAGATTTTAAAACCTCCATCTGGTGGACATAACTTGACCCCTTTTGATTTATAGGCAACCTGTTTTCACAGGTAAGCAAATATTTTTCCCTTTGACCACCTGGCTGGGGCGCGAACAGCTGAGGCAGGTCTGCTCTCTAGTGAGCTGCTACCCGATGTGCATGGGAGAGGGGGATGTGGGGTGATTTCAGGTCTAGGAAATTAGAGCTGAAGTTACTCCTGGAAACCGGAGGCTTAGGAAATGACTCCTTCTCCTTATCAGTTGGTAGATCTCAAACAATGGTCACATCAGCAGTGGGGGAGTCAGTCTCCTTGCCTGACTTGAGGGGGTAACAGTGCTCTGGGCTGTTAAGTGAAGGGTCCAAGGAAAAATTCCAATTATACTCAGAGGGTTAGATGGATGGTATTACAGGCCAGGGTGTCTCAAAGTGCAGCCCGCTAACCACTCGCTTTGGCAGCATCTGGAGTTGGGATGGAGAGGGTGTCTGTCGAGTAATGCAGCTTCTCCCTATTCTTGTCCTTCTGAAAGTGATTATATATATATATACAGGATGCCTCCTAAAAATGTATACACACTCCCACAGCTGGTAGCTCAATTTTGAAAATGAAATGTATTTAATAAACACTGCCTTATAGAATTATTCAAAGTGTGTGTATACAACTTTTAGAAATATAGATATAGATATAGATATATAGATATAGATAGATAGATAGATAGATAGATATGAGAAAGAGAGAGCGAGCACACACAACAGAGTATATTTGGGAAATGGGCATTTTGTCCTCCTTTCATGTGTATGATTAATTTTAATATAAACGTAGGACATAATTTTACTGACTCAGTGAGTAGTGACAATGTGAAACTTTATCTGAGCCCTGCAGTCCTGGAAATTAGTGAACGTTAAGATATCTCCCCATCCTTTTTCCCAAAAATATACCTGCACCCTTTGGTGTTCTCAGGAACGGTCTGCCTCCAGAGATACTTTGGCCTCACATCCGCCCATCCCTCTGTCCTCAGCAACGGGGACAGGACTCATCTCCGTGGCTCCCTGAAGGCACATGGAGGAGTTCCTTGTCCACCCACCTCTATAGAACCCCAGCTCTCTCCCTGTTGCAATAGCCTGAATGAAATCATCTCCTTCACTGTCCGATGCATTTCATCTTTCACAGCAGCATGATGAATCACTGTTCTTAACAAATACCTATTTGTAAGAGAACATGTGGATGATAAACTTACATGTGATAGAAAGTCATGGCAAATAGGGGCCCAGGAGCACAGTGCCTTTGAGTCGGTAATGCTTTGTTGTGCTCTAACTGTGCCATGTGCAGTCGGACTTGTCTTCTCGAAAGGCCATTTTGGGAAGAATCGCAAAGATGGTTTGAAGAAATGAGACACCTGACAGGCCACATGGCAAACTATTTGAATATCCAGACGAAGAGAATGAGATACCATGAAAGAGAAGCATAGAGACTTTGAGAGACATAGTTAAAAACTCCAGCTTTTTATAAGCCACTGAATGTGGGGATGAGAAAAGGAAAGGCCCAGGTGACCAGAATCTCATCTTCACAGTCACTGATTTGGATGGAGAATGCGGGAAGACCATGGGCCTTCGTGGGATGGACTTATGGACTTATTTTTAAGGCTATCTACCCCCAAGTGTTTAAAAACACAGTGATTTAATGTGCCATGAATATCAAGGATAATAAAATAAAATTTACAAAGTAAAACAGGTGAGCAAATTAGAATAATTGGAATATAAGTCTCAGAGAAACAACACAAAGCCCAGTGTGAGGTGATAAACGAAACACGGACGTCAGATCCTATCCATTTATCTCACAAATGGGTTTTCTGGCAGCCAGTGCAAAGCAGGGAACAGATCAGTGCGTGAGACGGATTTTCTTCTCAGGAGCAGGATAATTACCCGGGAAGCGAAGTACTGAGTGACTGAGAGGTTTCTTTCAAACATGTTGAGTTTGAAGCTATGAAGTAATTTAGACAGAATATTAGTTATAAAAAAACAGAGAATTTTGTTCAATTTAATAGTTTAACATGCTGACAACTTCTAATTGCCATGAGGATTGGATAAATGGAAGCCAGAATTCCTGTGTTATGACAGAGAGAACGGGCTGGAAAAAGAATATTTTTGAGTGCTGTACTTATTTTTAAAGTTGGCTTTACCAATTTATAGTTGAAGCAGATGATTTTTGAAACTTAAAAAAAAATCTTGGTTTCTATCTGATTACGTGTGTGTTTTTTAACTCCAGGAAATTGCCTAATAAAGTGGTTAGAATATAAATAAATAAAATAAAAAGATAATCAGAACATTGAGGTTTTATTTTCTTTTATGATTCCTGTTACACTCAAGGGTTACATAAAGGGCAAAATGTGGATTTAATCAATGTTTGGCAAGGAGCATGTGCAGGAGGTCATTCTAGTGGGCATATTAATCATTTTAAAGCTCCGAGTTTTATGAACCTCAATGTAGCATATTAGACTAAAAGGATTAACTCTGTCCTTATGAGGAAAGGAACTTTGTTTTACTGACAAACTGTAGCCGAACAGAAGAATAGACCTTTTCACTCTTACAGAGGAAAAATAAATTATTGTAACTTTTTGTGATAAATTGTCACGGAGGTCATATTTCCATCTATGAAATCCAATGCTTTTTTTAAAAAATCAGAATAATAGTTCTCTTAATTCCTTAACATTTATTTGCGGTAGAAGAAGGGAGAGAGTGAGAAAGACAGGTTAACTGTTCCATCGTGAACACATGCCATGCACCAGACAGGATGCAGGGAATGACACGGACGTTGGGGCTTTGAATGAACACGTCTAAGTGCTAAGGTTTCCATCATACGGAGGAGGAAACCCAAGCTCAAAGCGCTTCGGTACTTTGCTTTAGGTTCTACTGTTCACAATTTTAAGAACTGAAATTTCAACTCATGCCCCTAATCCCAAATCAGTGTCCTAGAAAAACATCGAAATGGCCCCCTTTCTTCCTTTTCTTTCCCAAATTACAAGATTGAAGATTTCATAGGAAAGGAACATTTTATCAATGCATGGTAATGCTAAAACAGCATCTTATCTTCAATAGAAAATATGACAAATCAAAATAAAAGCAAAGGCAGATGCGAAACTGATTATTTGACAAAAACTCTCTGAGTGCAAGTCACTTTTTTTTCAGGCCAAAAGAGTCTGGAGGTACAAAGACAGGACAAAATCCATACACTCAGTTTTGAGTGTAAAGTAAAATTGTCCTAGGTATAAAACTTTAAGGCACTATGTTATTTTCCACCACGATTATTCTGGCCCTGGCTGGTGTGGCTCAGTTGGTTGAGCATCATCCCTTACACAGAAGGTTGCAGGTTCGATTCCTGGTCAGGACATCTAAAAGCAATAATAAAGGAAAACAAACGTAATTTCTGCATGTGAAATTGAATATGATTTTTTATAAAATGTATGTATTAAACGTATTGTAAAATGTTTTTAACCCGGGAGGTGAGAGTTAGGTAGACTTTAGGAGCATGGGGTCAGGAGTCGGTGGGGTCTGATTGCCAGCTACAGTCCATCCCTTCCTGGTTGTATTACTCAAGCTTTAAGGGGCTTAACCGCAGGGGGAGAAAAAAGGAGACATATATAATACTCTTTGTAATACTTTAGGCAATAAAACAATTAAAAAAGGGGACTTAACTGTAACATGGCAGTAGGTGCTTACGTGAACCATGGAGGTAAGACAAGCACCTGCCCCTTACTGTAGTGATCAGCCTTTGGTGAGATGGTATGCTGCAATGTTTAGCAAAGGGCCCAGCCCGTGGGAGTCATTTCTAATGAGCGTCTAAAGGTTGTACTATTAGCAGTGTGGGGTCCAAAGGGAAAGTGTTTATTTGCCACTAGGATAAAATCAGGAGTCTGGGCTTCCTATTGTTGCTTTCATGTCCATTTTTCTCCTTATATCTCTGCCCACTCCTTCCCATATTTCTGAAGAATATCTAAATATGTATACAGCATACAAGGTAGCATTTAATATGAGAGTGAATATATGTGTGAGATATATTTTATATATGTATATTTAACTTCTATTAAAGTCCTATATTATCATTTATGTCCTAATCTACTTTGTCTTATGTTCCTGATTAGTTTCTACACTCTTGGAGGATAGGTGTTGAAATCATCTTATTTTGGGTAGAAGACTGAAGTTCTACCTAGAACAGTTCATTCATTTTTTAATTTGGGGAGTGTAGGTACATTCAAGTTGACTTCTTCTTTTTTTTTTAAGATTACAGCATGTGAACACAGAGCAGATCAATGGTAATAGGAAAATCTTTAAAAAGAAAAAGAAAGACTGCCATGTAACTATGTTGGCCTCACTTTCCTCTCACTTTTCTACTCTCTAGTTCTCCATCACCTCTCTCTCCCCCACTTCAAGGACCAGCACACCCAGACGGTGAAGTATTTTTAGCTTTTGAGAAAATGCTGCCATATTTGGAACTCATGGAGAAGAGACATTAGAACAACCAAGGTTCAGAAATTAAGTAAATTAAGTGATCAGTCACTCAGCTATCAAGATGTGGAGTCGCAATTAAATTCCTTAATAACTAAAAACGAGTTCACTCTTTATGCATTATTTTCTCTTAACAGTAATGATTCACATTGAAGATTCCATCTGTATTTTGAAAATAATGGGTGTCTTAGATTAATGACGTGATCTATGGGTGTTTTCTCCATTTCTCAGAGAAAGGGTGAGCAGGTACAAGCCTGGCCCCTCTACTCAAAGCCCGAGTCCCTGGTTTCTGAGAGGAGGCGACCCAAGGCCAGACACACACAAGTGGGCATTCAGTCAAACCAGCAGAGAATGATGGCAGCCCTTGTAAGGATGTTCGAACTGCACAGCTGTAACTTCTTAAATTCTATTTTTTCATACATCATAGATGTCTTAGATCAGGTTGAATTAATTTCATGATCCAGGGTCAACACAAATACAGATAAAAAATAAACTAGTGCTGAAACCGGTTTGGCTCAGTGGATAGAGCGTTGGCCTGCGGACTGAAAGGTCCCAGGTTTGATTCCGGTCAAGGGCATGTACCTGGGTTGCGCGCACTTCCCCAGTAGGAGATGTGCAGGAGGCAACTGATCGATGTTTCTCTCTCATCGATGTTTCTAACTCTCTATCCCTCTCCCTTCCTCTCTGTAAAAAATCAATAAAATATATTTAAAAAATAAAAATAAAAAAATAAACTAGCAAAAACACAAAAATAAATGCAGGAAATATCTTTTCATACATTCACCTTAACCTTCTAGACTACCCTTAAGGAACTGCTTGCTGTTCCTGATATATTAAGTGCCCGGAAAAGCTTCCAAGTCCTCATACAACAAATGGCATTCAAACTCAGATGCACCTCCTTCTCAGCTCATGCAGAGAAACTGACTACCTAGTAGCTTTCTATTTTCAAGGATCCCTCCATCAGTCTCTAGACCAGTGGTTCTCAACCTTCCTAATGCCGCGACAGTTCCTTTAATACAGTTCCTCATGTTGTGGTGACCCCCAACCATAAAATTATTTTCGTTGCTACTTCATAACTATAATTGTGCTACTGTTATGAATCATAATGTAAATATCTGATATTCAGGATGTATATAGGCGACCCCTGTGAAAGGGTTGTTCGACCCCCAAAGGGGTCACACGACTCACAGGTTGAGAACCGCTGCTCTAGACTATGTTGAGAAATATGGTAACTTGAGTAAAAGTAAGGTGCCTTAATGTTAGTCCTTCAAAGGTGGGGATGGGTCCTAGCAGACTCTGTTGCTTTAGCATTTCTTTCATCCTTTCTGCAGGGTTTGTCCTGCTCCCGCCACCAGCGGCCTGGCTTGGCACGTGACAGCAATCTTCTGCAAGCATCCAATAATACGCAGCCCGGCTTCATCTGCCTCATCTGCTTTCCTTTCTGTGGTCCAGGAAAGCACTTCATTGCTCCTTGGAAATACTTGCTTTGCTAACATCACATCCACAGCCCTCTGCCCTGCCTCTGTGCCTCCTGTGGGCACAGTACCTCGTGGCTCAGGTGTGAGGTGTCTATCGTGTGGTCCTTTAAAGGCATTCTAAATGACAATTACCCATACCATGCTCCCTGCTGACTAGGCACATGACCAGCTGAAGAAAAGAATGGAGTAACCCTCACAACCAAGCTAACAGCAGCCTAGGCAGGGGCCATGACCTCATGAAGTTCACCTAACCCATTGCAAGGGGCATCAGATGTCACAGACAGACCACACCTCCAAAATCCAGACAAAGTGGTCATTCAAGCCTAATAAAGACTTCTCAATGGGGTGTTAAGAGGGTGAGTTGTGAGTTTGTCAGTGATGGTTAGGCTAGCAGTGGTCAGCAAACTGAGGCTCGCGAGCCACATGTGGCTCTTTGGCCCCTTGAATGTGGCTCTTCCACAAAATACCACATGCAGGCGCGCATGTACAGTGTGATTGAAACTTCATGGCCCATGCACAGAAGTCGGTATTTTGTGGAAGAGCCACACTCAAGGGGACAAAAAGTCGCATGTGGCTCGCGAGCCGCAGTTTGCCGACCACTGGGCTAGGGGGTGCAGAGGAGGAGAGAGAATTCCGGGGATAATTGCCGAAGCCTAAGGGGCGGCAGAGCAAAAGCACGGGGTGTGTGGCTGGCAGTCCACTTTCCCCGACACGGTGCCCATATAAGAAAGTATCAAGTCTTCAGGACAGAATCATCCAGACCTGCCCTGCCCTGGCCTCACGCCCACTTCCACTGTGTCTCCCTTCTGCCCCTCTTACTGCTTCACCATCCCCTCCTGTCCCCTGTGCTGCCTGGGCCCCTTCCCCATGAACACCAGTCCTCTCCCGGGAACACACGGACCCCTTCCAGCGCCCAGCTATTGGACAGCTCAGGGCCAGGAGTCCCTGTCCCTACTCAGCTCCACACGAATCGCCCGCTGGCTCACACTTGCCAGCGCTGCTGGTGGGGGCAGATGCTGTCTGCCTGGGCGGCCTTAAGAAGAGCCCCCTCCTGCTCTTGCTTCCTGCGAAACAGGGAGCAGCTCCATCCAGGGCGGCAGTGACACAGGTAGGAATGCCTGTCCCCTGGGCTCTAGTCCATGCCTTCCACCGAGACCCACAGCTGGGGGTGGCTGAGTGTGCCTGCGAGAGTCCCCGGGGAATTATTCATGAGGTTGGACACAATCTCAGCCAAGTCATGCTTTGTCTCACTGTAGCCAAGCGTTTCTTTGAAAAAGTTCAGGTGCCGTAATTGCATTTGAAAGATACATAATGCATTGCCATCAGGCTCTGGTGAGGACGTTTGCTGAGGTGTGAACTGGCCATTTTGTTCCTTTCTCTTTTATCAATCGTTGCTTCAAGCCCCACAGTCTTCAGAAGACAAAAAGATGCCCCGCATATCAAAGGCTGGAAGTTTATTACTATACATTATGAATAATTTAATACAGTAACAAAATAACACACTGATAAAAGCCAACGTGTAATATTCCATTCATAGCTGACTTGATAATCAAAGTCATTGTAGGGGCTTGCTCTAATACTAATTTAAAATTTGCATTATAGCTCTCTGCCTTCCCCCACCACAAGCTCCTGTTTGACGAGGTGCACTGAACACCTTTAAAGGCCTTTACAATTGGGTTCAAAAGGACACTTTCACTATATGCAACGGAGGGAAAATAAGTCACAGATAAAGAGCTATTTTGCCTTAAATATTTCACCTTTCCTCATTCTATTGGCCTAGTATTTGAAATGCTACTGCCTATGGCTTTTCTGTAAAGTTCCACAATGCCCTACTGGCCTTGGAAAGCACAATGTAACATCATAGCACCATAAAAGAGTTATAATTAGGTCGTGGAGAACGGGCGATCTTCATGTATATATTTATTGCAAAACTGGTTGGTCACACTTTACAGACTGGAAACCACCCTCGATTGCAGTTTCCATTGAAGTACAGGTTACAATCCAAAGTGCTTTATCCTTCTCCACAAAGACTGTCTACTAGAGCGATGAGGCGGCTCTTCCAGCCCCTCTTAGATGGTTTGCTTCGTCTCTATAATCAGAGAAACACGCCCTTTACAATCTTTGGCAACAGGATATAATCCTGCTGGAGAAACCTGCACCGAGCCCCCTGTCATCTCGGAATGGGTTCTTAGATCACCGGCTTGCTTTGTTTTCTTGTTTTGTTTTCAAATCTTTGGTGTCTGTAATAGACAAGCAGGAAATGTTAAAGGTCACTTTTAGAGTGATAGAGATCCTTTGGATCCTTAAGAACTTAGCTAACATTTAACATATTAATTAATCATAAGGGACTAATTGAGGACTTAGAAAAAATATATATATTCCCCATAATCTTTCCTCAGACAGAATGTGCTTGATGGAGAGGCGAATCCTTGAGCTCTAATCAGCAGCCACACAAAACAAAGGCCAGAAAGGTTAAGAGACATTTTCCGAGACCAGTCTCACGGGATCACTTTGCAGGTGGAGGGGGAGTAGAGAGATTACAGAAAAAAAATTAGTTAACACCCTAAAATTTATTCATCTTCCCCTCTCTGGGCAGCTTCTGCAAGCCTGGCTTTCTGCTGGGAAATTGCTAGCACTTTGCAAAGGGGCCCAGGCCTTGTTATCTGATCAGCTTGCATTCTTATCTGAGGGTTTAAATCTGTACATCAGCCACTGACAGCATCCAGAACTGGGCCATCTTCGAAGTAATCAAAGCAGAGAATCTCAAAATCAGGCGATAAAATATACAAGTAATGAGGCTGATTTCCATCTGTTCCTCTCTGAGCGGCTGAGTCAGAGAAGACAGCACAGAAGCAAGCTATGCCGAGCCTGCTCTGAAATGGCGTGGGTTGTGCGGTGTGCTTTTTCATTTAAATGGAGACATTAGCTCAAAAATATGTTCAGATAGCTCATCGAAAATAGATTTATCTATAGAGGGAAGTATTTGGGTGCTATTCAATATGCTGGCTACCAGACCAGAAACACAGTCATGACAATTGCTCTCCTAATTTTCATTTTTTTCTTAAGCAAGCTTCAAGTTGAATTGTATACTTAAATATAGGTATTTGAACTTTTTGGATCAGTTTTCCATGACAATGAAATCTGAAGCTTATTTTGTAAACCATCAAATAGCTTGTCAAAGAGCAACAAAGGCCAAAATATTTTTACCCCTATTTAAACTTTTTGAAGCAAGAAATTACGAATAGTTTATATAATCAGTAGGTACTTATTGAACATCTGGTTTGTGCAAGATCCCAAATTATTCCCAGAGGATAAAACAAAGATGAAGAGAAACATTTTCTTCATGATGAAGAATTTATGATCTAATAAGGCTCCTGATGTGCTCATGCTATTCTCTTTTTTATTTTGTTAAACACACACACACACACACGCACGAAAATAGCAGAATTCACATCTAGTCAGTTATAGCTAACTGAAAGTATAGTCGTTGTACAATGGGGACGGGATAGAAGAAAAGTGCATTTATTTAACACTCCAGTCACTATGCTAGATACTTTATAAGCATAATCTCATTTTTTAAAATAGTTTCTTTTAAAACAATTCCAAGTTTACAGAAAAGCTGAACACATACCAAAAAATTGTACAAGTACGAAAAACATGTTCAAGTCTACGGAGAGACCTTGTTCAGAATGCATCCGCTTCCTCAGTGACGGCCATTGAGGCAACAGGCCCAGGATGTATGACTTCTCTTCTCATGTCCTCTCCACCCCCTTCACTCAGGGATAGTGCCTGGGCCTTTGTGAAACTTTCATGACTGACATTTTTTGAAGGATGCAGGCCAGTCATTGTGCAGAATGCCCACCAGCTTGAATGTGCCTGATGCTTTCTCATGATTACATTCAGATGATGTACTTTGGGCTGGAACAGCACAGTCAGGCCGCATGCTGCTCAGGGATTCTATGGGCTCATCATATCCACTGATCCCATGACTGACAATCTCACTTTAAATAGAATTAATTTTCTGATTACAGTAGAAATAAATATTCTATGCTAAAAGATTGCAAATATTACTCATGTGCCCACGGGAAGCTAATTCTGACTTTCCTGCCCCATAACTACTTTAATAGACTGGCATGAAATCATCTTACCATTTTCTATTTGCAGATCTTAATACGCAGCGATCTGGCTGGTATGTTTCAATTATTTCTCTTAATTACACAAACAATCATATGAGGCCCTTTTTGATCACCATTTGCTAATAAAGACAGTTGCCCAAGGTCATTCATATGTGTCCTAGTTTGGACACGCAAAGAGGTCTTTTGACGCCAAATCCCATGTTTTATTATTTATTGCTATAAGTTGCATTGTTATAGAAAGGCTTTATGTGTCAGATATTAAACCAAACACTTTAATATCTGTGAATGAATTGTTAACTGTGAGAAAAATATTGTCCAGTTTTGGTGAGGAAAACAATTTCTTGTCATCTTTACAGTATTAATCACAGTACTTCAAAAATATAGGACTGCTTGATCCTCTGCATGGATTCCCATGTAGATTTTTACTTTCACTTTGCCTATATTTTGTTGCTATTTAAAATCTTACAACCAGTATGTTCTGTTTTATTAGTCCAATGAAATATTAAAGAAGGGAAATCCTCTATCTAGACTGTCACCAAATAGCTACGAGTTCTGAGATAGTTTTTGCCTTTCTTTTGTGCTTCAGTTTTCTATAAAATCAACAGACGCTCCCTTCTTGCTTTCCCACAGATTATGATGAACATCAGTACAATGGAGAAAGCAATATATAAACAGATAGGAACCATTTGGTTTTAACTTTCCTTTTCCATTTTCTCATCTTCCTCAACTTTTACCCCGTTGTCCCATGACAAATTGGGCCCTACTCCTTAGGACTCAGGGCCCCTTACCCAGCATGATGCAGAGGTCTCCCCGCTTTTCCTCTGAAGGCTCTAGGGAGCCATACAACTGCCTGATCCTTTAAACCAGACTCTTTACTCCCTCTCTTTCTCATAAATGATGTTTAAGTGCCTCAAGGACCCAGACCTTAGATAAAGCAAGGCATGGAATAGGGAGGGGGTGCTGGGTGGTCTGGAGAAGAAAGTAGCTTTGATTCCTGCCAGAAGGGTTTTTAGTAGCAAAATGCAAGCTTACTATCATTTCTCAGTAGGTGACTTCGCTTAGCTAACTTACTCCACATTCACCCGCTGCTCCTCCCCATCTTTCCACACATCTGTCTCATCTGCCTCCTCCCTCTCCACCCCTCCCGCCTGGCTGCATCTCCTAGAATAAGTCCTGGGGTTCTCTCTAGGGAGGCTCTGTTGCCTTTTCACTCCAACATCTGAACTTCCTTAAGCAGGAGACAGAAATGAGTTACAACACAACATAGTGTTGCATGGAGTTCACACTTGAGCTTTTTGAGAGACACTGGTTATTTTCTTAAGAGTGGATTCTTATAAAAGGAAAATGGTGAGAACATAAAAAAACCTGTTTGCTTGAAAGACACAGAGGGGCACAGAGCAGATAGAATAGACACCTCTGAGAAAGAAATACTAGTACAACAAGAAGTTCTTCTGGGAGTGGCCTTGATTATAATGATTCCATCGGTGTGTTACTATAGACTAGAGGTGAAAGCATAGACACCTCTCTCTCTCTCTCTCTCTCTCTCTCTCTTTCATTTCCTCTCGGTCTCCATTCACATATTGAATCATTCATCTATTCACCAGATACTAGGCATTCCTAAGAGAGTAAATCTTACAAGTTCTCATCACAAGAAATTCTGTAAATACAAAATAAAATCAGGGTTTCTGGTATTTCTGAAAACAAAATGGAAGTGACCAAACTGGTCCCATGTCTCCATGGCCGGGAGTAGAGGCCCCCTGTAAGGTGGTAAAACGCGGATGCTGGCTCTACTTCCTGTTTCCTCTCCTTAGCTGTGTTCCTTAGGCAGGCTCCTTGCCTTCTCTATGCCTCAGTTTCCTTGACCTTAAAGTGAGGATAATAATTGTACCCTCTCATTCAGGCTGTTGAGGAGATTGAATGAATTAACAGCTGTAAACTAAACAGAGAGTGCCTAGCCCCTATAATTAACATATGTTCTAGCAATTCCACATGCTCTTCTTGGCCCATCAGCTCTCTAGTCTGCCCCCTAAACCATCTGCTCTATTTCATCAATTATTTTGTAACTTTTTCCCTGAAAAAAAGTGGTAGATCTAAACTAGCCAGACTCCATAAGGCAGTGATGGCGAACCTTTTGAGCTCGGCATGTCAGCATTTTGAAAAACCCTAACTTAACTCTGGTGCCATGTCATATGTAGACATTTTTTGATATTTGTAACCATAGTAAAACAAAGATTTATATTTTTGATATTTATTTTATATATTTAAATGCCATTTAACAAAGAAAAATCAACCACAATATGAGTTCGTGTGTCACCTCTGACACGCGTGTCATAGGTTCGCCATCACTGCCATAAGGTATAACCCACAATTCAAAAGTTAAAAACAAAAGTCTTAATGAGAAAAAGCCAACATCCTAAAAATTATTAAAATATTTACATTACCATTTGGAGAGCCAGATACAGATTTTGTAATTAATTTCTATGCCAAAGGCAGCCAGGTTAAAGAATTTAAGGCTCACATTTCACCACAAGTAAAAATAGCTTCTGAGTTACAAAACAAGATTTGTTTACCATTTTACTATTTTTATTTATTTTAAAAATATCTTTATTGAATTTTAGAGAGAGAGAGAGGCATGGAGAGAGAGAGAGAAACATCAATGAGAGAGAATCACTGATAGACTGCCTCCTGCTGGGGATAGAGCCTGAAACTCAGGCATGTGCTCTGAGCAGGACTGGAATCTCCGACCTTTTGGTGCATGGACAACACCCACCCAACTGAGCCAACTGTCCAGGGCCCATTTTACTATTTTTAGATTAGTTGTGGGACTTCTAGAAGCAAAATGTAGATATTTGTCATTTAAAAAGATTGGATTTGAAAGTGGTAATGTTTCATACTGGAAAAGACGTAAAATTGATTTTCTGATAAGAGTTAAATTCTCAAATTAAAAAATCATTAAAAGTGATTATGATAAGTAACCATAATACATTTTGCAACACTGTGGTTTCATTGGCTCTTTCCCACCGAGAGCAGAGGCGTAGGGGAGCACTGGATGGAGAGTCAGAAACCCTGAGTGTGAGCCCTGACAAGGACACCCTTAATCTTTCCAGGACTCTGCTGATTATTCTATAAATAGAGAACCCCTGTGTTATGTCTTACAGGCCTGGCTTTAATAAGCTGCACAAGGCTAGTGTTTGTTTTGGCATTTTATACACAAAGTCTTAGAAGGTAAATGAGTCAATCAGCTAAGGAGTTTTACATTTTCCAGTTTTCAATGACTCTGCAGGTCTGCTGGCAGGACAAATATCCAGCATCTCAGGTTACCTATATTGCATCCTCTGAAAAACAATGTGATAACGTAGAAAGGCACCGCATCAGCCTCTCTTCCCAACAGCGAAACTCTATTTTGCACCTACTGATACTCAAAGCTAATAGAAATTGATGCTGGGCATCAATGTGCTCCCCAAAATAGTGTTGTCAGTAAAAAAATCTGTGCTTTCTGGCGGTAAGATGCTGGGGGGAGAAATCGCCCCATTCATTATTCTGGACAGATGAGAAACCTCTCCTGGGAAGTCTGCAAAAATCGACTGCGAAGAATAAAGCTATAATATACCATCAGCAACAATTTGCCCTGGCAGGAGATGGGCAATGTGACCTAACAGTCCCTTTTATTTCTAATTTCTATGATTCTGTTTTTTCAAGCCTTACATAGTTCTCTTAGCCCAATTCTGTTACATACTGAGCCCGAGTCTCCCAGTGTGTGAGCTGCTCCCTGGGTTACCAGGCGCTTCTGGGAAAATAAATGAAGACTTTTGTGCAGTGGATTAACCCTTTTCTGACTTAGCATCATTACAAGTTGGTACAGAGAGCTGAATTATGAGGACAAGACATTAAGTTATTATCTACATGAAGTGGGGCTTTCAATGCTTGACTTCTACTTCTCAACACACTGAATCCATGTTCAATTTCATACAGAAAAGAAACACTTGCCCTCAGCGGTTTGGCTCTGTGGATAGAGCATCAACCTGCTAACTGAAGGGTCCTGGGTTCAATCCTTGGTTGCAGGCTCCTCCCAGGCCCGGGCCCTGGTCAGGGTGTCTGCAGAAAGCAACCAATTGATGTGTTTCTCTCACATAGATGTTCCTCTTCATCTTTGCCTCTCTTTTCCACTCTCTCTAAAAATCAATGGAAAAATATCCTTGGTTGAGGAAGGTGATTCCGGTCGAGGGCATGTACCTGGGTTGCGGGCACATCCCCAGTAGGGGGTGTGCAGGAGGCGGCTGATCGATGTTTCTCTCTCATCGATGTTTCTAATTCTCTATCTCTCTCCCTTCTTCTCTGTAAAAAATCAATAAAATATATTTAAAAAAAAAGAAAAGAAAAGAAAAGAAAAGAAACATTTGATAACCTAAATGTCTTCACAGCAAAATTAGCTAATTGCTTTTGCCAACCACATGACCTTTGGTAGTATTCATTGGACTGTACTATGTTTGCAAATGGAAGCAACATGTATTCTGAATTCTCCTTTCATTATAAAAGTTCTTCACTTGTGACAATTAAATCCCAAGAAGCAAAGACTAAAACAAGAATGTTTTTCTGAATTTGTTACACACATTGCACTCTTCTCACCTAAAATGGGTGTTACACATATAACAAATAGTGAACAGACTCTCATTATCTAGCTATCAATCATTCACATTTATAAAGAACCCTTCATGTGTGTGTTTTAAAGTGATGCACTAAAAAATGGAAATTATGCTTTCAGATAAAAGCAGTTCTAAAAATATGTTAAATGTAGGTTTAAATTTAGATAATGTGGCAGTAGATTTCACTGAAAAGGGAGAGAATTGAAAGTGAAGGACAATGAAAGAAGCCCTACCAGACTTTACCAGATTTGTGTTCCATGAACGACAAGACCCATCAGCTCGATGCATGGAGGTCTTGCGAACTGCATCTTAATGAAAACATGGTCATCAAGACTGTGACTTTGACACATCTTCTCTAGCCTTGGATGTCACACATCTGGTACTGAGTGTGGTTGGTACTTTAAAACTGTATGAGATACCATTTATTATTATATGTATATATATTTTTAATTATTAAAAAACTTGATCTTTATTGCTCAGCCGGCATGGCTCAGTGGTTGAGCCTCGTGCTCTGAACTAGGAAGTCACAATTCAATTCCCACAGAGCACGTGCCAGGGTTGTGGGCTCAATCCCCAGTAAGGGACGTGTAGGAGGCAGCCAATCAATGATTCTCTGTCATCATTGATGTTTCTATATCTCTCTTCCTCTCTGAAATCAATATATATATATATATATATAGAATTATCTTCCCCAAATGTTTACACTTGTGCTGCCCAACCCACTGAACACCTAACAAGAAATAATTCAGAAGCACATAAATGAAAAGTAAAAATCTCCCTTCTCTTTTTTGCACTTTCACCCAATCTAATCCCCAGAGTTACCCACTGCTAAGTGTTTCTTTTGCACCCTTTCAGAAGTTTTCTGTATGTACATATGCAAGCACACAAATGGAATCATGCCATAATGAGTAACTTCCCCCTGAAAAACAAAACAAAACTTGTGCATTGTGGACACCTTTCCATGCCCTTGACTGGAACCGAACCCGGGACCTTTCAGTCCGCAGGCCGATGCTCTATCCACTGAGCCAAACTGGTTTCGACAATAAAAATATATTTTAAAATTTTATCTTTATTGTTAAAAGTATTACAGATGCCCCCTTTTTCTTCTCCATTGACGCCCTCAATTTTTTTTAAGCTACTGTGAACTCCCTCTTGTTTCTGTGGCTTAGGGAGTAGTGCTAGAGAAATCTGTCTCCTCTACCCTCCAGCAAGTCTACAGATAGTTTCTATTCACTTGAACAAAAGAACCAGAAGACTTCCCACCTGGGACTTCTAATTCTCCACCTATTTTGCTTCTAAGGGTGGTCAGTTAAGAGGAAAAAAAAAGGCTTCAAAGGATGGAGAGATGCCTGGAAGCTCCTATAAGTGTTTTAACAACAAGTAACAAAACTCCTAAGTAGATATTGCTGGAAATAATATTTTGCAGTTTACAATGAACCGAGCCCTGATTATACAACTAGTGGAAGGCTTACCACAAATGTAGACCAAGCTGGTCTGAGAATGTATTGACACACATTTTTAATTAATTCCCTTTAATGTGTACGGATTTCATGCACTGGGTCACTAGTTATTGAAATAAAAGAGAAACCAAGCTTAGTGTTCCTGCCTCTTCCCAGTGCCTGGAGTCATTACTCCAGGGCTAAATTAAACATTCTCCCTGGCTTATTGACTATTTCAGGCCATTAACATGCTTCTGATGCTGCTGCTGGAAGAACATACTCCTTGAATATCCTCACCCACTATAGAACCACCTTGGCCACATAGGAGAACACACTCCCCTTCCCCTCCCTCACTGTGTTCAGATGCCACACCACCTGCGAAATCAAAATTCCCAAATGCTACGACATTTTGCAGGGCCTCAAGTTTTAGATATTGGTCAAAAGAGTAAAGATTGGAAGGTGCTAGAAGAAGAAATAGAGGTCAGTGCAGGTGAGGCACCATGCTTTCCTAGTCACCTGAGTAGCATTGCTCCTTGCTCTCATTGTCCCCATGTTGATGTAACTGTAGAGCCTGGCCAGGGGTTCTCTGTGCTAGCAAGGAAGCCCATGCAGGCTGCCATTGGATGAGCAGCTGCGATGTTCTCCTTAGTCCTGGTTCCACCCACACTCTAACACCGGACCGGGCCTGTGGAAAGCTGAGCAAGACCTCACATTTCAGAGTGCAACCATCTTTGGGCAACTGTTGTAAAACTGG
>NW_006297021.1:3526783-3542968 GCF_000327345.1 Myotis davidii | reverse complement strand
AGAGAGAGATAGATAGATAGCTGACAGATAGATAGATAGATAGATAGATAGATGATAGATAGATATATGGACAAATATGTATCACCTTGTGCAAGTCATTTAACTCTTTCCATTCTAGAGTGCTGATTTCTAATAGTGTTTTGGTAGGAATGAAATGATATAACTTGGGAAAAACTTGTAGAACCCTGCTTGGCACATTGCAGACATTCAATGTCTCTTAGCTTTTATACTTTCTCTCTATTAAATGCTTGACATTTTTAGATTCTCAATATATATGTGGAAGCCTGGATCCTCTCAAAATATAAATCAGGGAACAGATATTCAGTCCAGAGAAAGATTCATAGCAGGTTTACTTTACACAGCAAACGGTGCCTGTGTATTTAATATATTGCGCATTGTAAATGTCTTACATGTGTACATCGGTCAGAAGTCTGCCCTCTGATTAGGGGTGAGCACCTCCAGATAGCTTAGGTAAGAGATGGTTTGCATCTGATAGGATGCTTTTAATTGAAAACATGATTTAAAACATGCCGATGTTTATCAGCGACCTGAAAGGTAAATGGCTTTGTAACTATGGGATCGATGCTCTAATAATCTGTTGGGGTCATTACAATATGATGCTTTTTGTTGGTTTGCAAGGGGCGTATATATTGAAAGGACCACATCATGCAGTTGCACACAGCTGCCCTGCCAGTCTTAACTGCGGCCTCCTCCCTCTGCTTCTCAATGTGGAGAATACATTTTTCTGTAGCAGCATGTGGCTCAGCAGCAGCACCACAGGCAGTGATGTTGGTAGTTTGGAAGCTTCCTGTATATTAGGCTGCTCTGCTGGGCCGGACTGTCCTGTAATTGCAATGCCAAGATTTCATCTTAGTTCTCCATCGGCACTTCATCTCTGGGGCAACCGCTCTCTCTCTCTCTCTTTTTCTCTCTCTCACACATTCCCTCTCTCCCTCTCTCCGTCTCTCTCATCATTTAGTGGACTCCAGCATTATTGTCTACCATTATATATACACATTTTTTTCAAATGTAA
Source organism: Myotis davidii (assembly GCF_000327345.1). Classification (NCBI taxonomy): domain Eukaryota; kingdom Metazoa; phylum Chordata; class Mammalia; order Chiroptera; family Vespertilionidae; genus Myotis; species Myotis davidii. The sequence continues at coordinate 3,541,935 of NW_006297021.1, read as the reverse complement.
AGTTAATATCATGGCGCCCATATTTAATTTTTTAGCCCATACAATAATAGAAAAAAATCACAAAAAAACAATTTCTAAAGTTATTTTACATGATATACCCAGCAGAATAGCAAAGTTCTTACATATATACACGGGAAAGAAATAATTTTATGACACTTTAATTTAGTTCACTTTATAGTTTGGTTTTGAGTACACCTTCATTTGGGAGCTGTGTATTTGTGCTACACCAGTTCTTTGAATATCTTGTTGGGTGTCTACTATTCAGTCATTGTAAGAATTGCTGCTAATTAAACACTTACTGTGTGATAAGAGCTTGTGCCGAGCTCTGCTTAAGCATTTAATCCCCGCCACCCAATGTCTAGGGTTAAGTACTATTTTAATCCCATTTTACAGATGAAAACATTAAAAGTCAGAGAATGTATCTGCCTAAGGCCATTCAATAAGTGTAAGTCAGAGCTACGGATCTAAATTATTTCTTGATGTTCACTACTTTAGATGTTTTCAATAGTACAAACGTGGCTTACAAAATATTTTGGGATGCTTCGCCAGCATGGCTCAGTGGTTGAGCATCGACCTATGAACCAGGAGGCTCCATTCCCAGACAGGGCACAGGCCTGGGTTGCGGGCTCCATCCCCAGTGTGGGACTTGCAGGAGGCAGCCAATCAATGATTCTCTCTCATCTCCCTTCCTCTCTGAAATCAATAAAAATGTATTTTGTAAATGTTTTGAGATGGAATGGTGTGACAAAGCTTACTTTCTGTAGTATTTATTGACAGCAGTTTGGAGAGAGAAAAAAAAGAATCTCCAGTCAGGAAATAAAAATGCATATCATTAAATTGGCCAACTTATCCTCCCTTTAATTTTCTCAGTTCTTTCCTTAAACTAGAATGCTAAGGTATAAAAACCAGAAAGATCAAGACTGTTTGCAGCCATACACAAAAGCCTAGATTCCTGAGGAAATGTGTAAGATTGCATTTGAATAATAAGCATTTGAAATAGGAAGTAAATCAAGGTTTTCTTTAAAGTGAAAGAACACTATTTCCCATCTGAAATTAAAAAGTAAATAAGTTAATGGATTAATTCATTAAAATAAGTACTAAACCACCTGGTCTTTGACCTTTCATGCTATATTTTATCCCAGAAGATAATGAAATGCCAACAGCATCTTCACTATTGTGGCACCAACAGGGCGTTAGAAGGTACAAATAAGCTTTCTTTCTACTTTTTTTTTATCCTCTTCTGAATTGAACCCAGGAGGGAAGAGGTGAGCTTTTGATAGGATTCTTGGGAACCACTGTTTGCAGAAAAATTAGGCGAGATTTTTAAATTGACAATTTTTAGATTGACAATTTCAATTCCAGATTGCCTCTGTGTTTCTGTGCACGTTTTAATTATCACTTGGAGTAAGTGTACTGGCTATACACTTATCAGCTCCTCATTTCCCCTGTGGACCACGCTGTGGGGTACAAAATACAATTTCCATTCTGTCTGCTGATGGCCTACATCAGGTACACACAAAACAACAAGGATGGGCTTCTTAATTTAGCAGGAGAAGATGCTCATATAGCAGTGGCCCTGGGGGTTAGATTAGAGGAGAAAGAGAAATAGATTCCACCTCAGTGGAGTTGAACAATTTCTAAAAGATTTAGCACAAAAGAACTGGGCCATCCCACACTATGAACACTTAGGAAAATCAAACAACAAGATATTATTTTTTTCATATTTTTAATACAGGGATCCATGGCGTGCATGCAATTATATCTTATGATAGTTTAAGCAAAACTATTATAAGAATGAAATTTCAAAAGAAATGTTGAGGATCTGAATAGCATGGCAAGGCTGTATTAAAAATATATGATACTATAAAATATGAAATACATGTCATACATAAATCACTTTATTTAATTCCTATAGTTAGCATCTTCAGTGTATAGGCATAATAAATATGGTAATGTTTTATCTTAACACAAAATATATTTTAATTTTTGAATAATTAATGTTTATTTTAAAAATATAGTTCACCAATGAACTGTATTATTCAGTTTCTGCATTGTATTTCCTCTGAATAAGAGATGCCTTTCCATTCTAAGCCAATACATAGTCCAAGTCAGAATTCTCATCATAATCATGACTATCATTAGCAGAAAAATACAGAAACAAAATATGCCAATATGTGTAAGTATATCTACATGCTTTTTCTCTTTGTAGGTCTCATTCTCTCTGTAATACAATGTCCTCAGCACTCACACTGCCTACTGACCACTGCCTCTTCTAGGCCATGGAGCTACTTCCATCCACACACTGAGCCTGAGCCTTTGCCATCTCCTGAGGCACCAGCCTAATTCCCAACCTTGCACGCCCCTCCTCTTTAAAGAGCAGATGTAACCCAATAGCCAGGCTAAACCTGGGAAACACAGCAGCTTGAAGCAATGCAGAAATCCATCTTCAGTCCCATTCAAGGCAGGCCCTGCTGAAACAGGTTCTGCCTGAGCACCTGGGTCAGGTAAGTGAAACAACACAGTCTGTTGTCACGAAGAGGCTGCCTCGGGGAACTGGCCAGAGCTATGTCTCTGGTTTCTCATGCCTTTGTTCCCTCTCATTCAAATGTTTGTCAGTTACAGGTCATTCTCTATCTATCTATCTATCTATCTACTAGAGGCCCAATGCATGAAATTCGTGCAAGAGTAGGCCTTCCTTCTGCCAATGCCCACACCCCTCTTCCAGCACGCACTTTCCTCTGGCACCTGGGACCCGGGCTTCCCTCCAGCACCCAGGACCCAGGCTTCCCTCCAGACCCGGCTTCGTCCGGAAGGTTATCCAGAAGGACGTCTGGTCTAATAGCATATTATGCCATATATATATATATTTCAGAGAGAGGGGGAGAGAGAGATAGAAACATCAATAATGAGAGAGAATCATTGATCAGCTGCCTCCTGCATGCCTCCCATTGGGGATTGAGCCCGCAACCCAGGGATGTACACTTGACCAGAATTGAATCCAGGACCCTTCAGTCTGCAGGCCGATGCTCTATCCACTGAACCAAACCAGCCAGGGCAGGTCATTATCTTTTAGGCAAGGTGCACAGATGCGCAAATGCAGACGGGTGGACTCTCCATCCCCACCCCTTGCTCCTCTCTCCACCAGGGCAGGCCTGTGCACTAGCCAACAGATCCAGGCCAGGCCCTGGGCACGCAGCTGAGCCCCAGCCACTGAGCCTCTTGCAGACACACCAACTCCGTGCCTTTCTCTGCTTCCACCGGGAACGATGGATGAGCAGCTGTGTCTGCAGGGGAACTCCCCTGCCCGCTGGGTGCTCGGCTAGGAGTCCCCGGTTATCAGACACAATGATATTCAGATGTAAGTACAAAAAGTCATTTTGACTCGAATATCAATTATTCTCGCTGCCATGTTGGATGATTACCCACTCGATTGCTCCTCTTCATTAGCAGTGATAATTGAGCAATGACTCTGCGTGTGCTCAAATAATAGCATGATTAATGGCGTATTTACCTAGCGCGCTGGTGAGCTTCCTCCAGTAAGGGGCATGTTTTCTACATGCGTTATCATCATCTACCAAAACAGGGCCCTCCGGCCCTGTGTGGGCCAGATCTAGAGACTGAGATGAGTTCAGTGGACAGCTGAGGCAGGGGAGTGTTGGGGGGGGGGGGGGGGGGGGGGGGTTTCAGCCTTCTAGTAAGAATTAATGCTACTGGATGCAGGAGAAGAAATGTAAGTCGCTGATCTTTCGTTTGTGAAATCACATGCATTTTACATGCTTCTCACCTCTTTTATCTCGAGGGCACAGTGTTCCTTTATCAACATATGCAATTTAGAGTGTAAAGTTTGTGATTTTTTTTTCTATTAAATTATTTTTCAAATACTACCATTGCAATAAGGAGCCAAAATAACCAGCCAGAGATGGAGCCAACTTATAGAAGAGGTAGTTACCTTTTTAAAAATAAGATCTGTTCATATATATATATATATATATATTCCCAGCACCTGGCCTACCTCACATTAAAATTCACCCAAAAGTTCTAATTAACGATGCGACCCTGTGTGTGTGCCTGACACCTTTACTAACTTAAATCCATAACTTAGAGGTGAGAGTAAACAGAAGAAGGTCGGTGTGTAATTAGCATATGAGGTCCCTCAGCAGAAAAGCAGACAGAAAGTGAAATGTCACACTTTCTTTTCTCCCCTCTTTTATACTTGGAGGCTTTTAAAGAGCAGGAACTGCAGTTAACACTTGGAAAAAGTCGTGTCGGGCAGGATTGCTTTTTTCTGTTGATGCGAGGAAGAAGCGCTTTTGTGAATGCGCCTGCCTTATTGCTTTAATTTCCCGTTGACAGATCTGCACCCTCGGGCCCCCGTGGACCTGCCGGGCGGGAGTTCGCCTTCTTCCTCAGCCCCCTGAGCAGGCCGGTGACAACTGCAGACACGCGGGGACCACGAACGCGGAATCCTGGTTTCCCAGCCAATTTTCCGTGGTGACAAAGACGGCGGCAGGTTCATTTGCGCCCCTGATTCAAAGGAGCCTTTTCTGCAGAACTCCCCTCCCCGCTGGTATGAGACACTGGAGGTTATTAGGGAACCTTCAGAGGGATCATTCAGCTTGTCTCTCGCTTTCCCTTAGTCCTCTGCAAGTGGTGTTTGCATGCTCTCTGCTCAAAGTTAAAACAAGAAAGCAAAACTTAGGTAATTCAGATGATCAGGAGACTCATTTCTTTGGCAAAGCAGAGCACGTGTTTCCTCTGTTAAATTCAGAGCGAAGTCCAAGGCACTCAAACAGCCTCCTACCCACCCCCACCAAGCCGGGGGCATTGGCAACGTCACTGCCTGGAAGAGAGAGTAATGAAGAAAGTGTGCCTATGATAGGACTGTCCTTAAATACACTCATGGTATTAAAGATTTACTCGTTATTCAATATTCACCCAGCATCCCTGCGAGGTCAGGTATTTCCCCATTTTATGGAGAAAGAGACCCACACTCAGATATGATAAATAAGGTAACCAGGCTACTAGCACAAAGCTGGTAAGAAAAAAAGCCAGAATTCCAACCCAGGTCTGAGTTCAAAGGCCAGCTGTTCGCTTATCATGTCAACATACATGGGAAAATAACTAGCATTATGAATAGTATTTGACCAAATTAGAATGTTTTGAGCTGCTAGGAATTAGAAGAAAAGCCAAATTTATATGTTATAAAAATTCACTTCGCTCCATTATCAGAAGTAAATTTAACCTTTTTTCCTTGTGGTGCTTAAATTTGAACTAATAGTCATCAGCCTCACCGCTAGTCTAGCTTTGAGTAAAATAAGAAATCAAGAAATGTGATGAGAATTTGAACCTTAGAAGAAAAGAGAAAACAGACCCCCAAATGTTCTCATTCGCGAAGTGAAAACAGTCCAAAAGGCGGTGATGGCATGAAATAGTAGAAATAGTTGCTTGACGGTGCTTTTATTAAAAACTAAAATTAGCTCAGCTGACATGGCTCAGTGGTTGAGCATCGACCCAGGAACCAAGTGGTCACAGGTTCGAATCCCAGTCAGGACATATGCCCAGGTTGTGGACTCAATCCCCAGTAGGGGGTGTGCTGGAGGCAGCTGATCAATGGTTCTCTCTCATCATTGATGTTTCTATCTCTCTCTCCCTTCCTCTTTGAAATCAATAAAATATATATATATATTTTTAAAAAATCCAAAAACTAAACTTACTTAATATTGATGGCCCCAAACTCCATTAGGGACTTCCCCGAGGTCAGTGAAGAGTCGGATAACACTTTGTATCCTTGGAATGTCCTGGCAGACATGAGAATGTTCACACGTGCCCATGAGAAACCAAGATATTTTACATCATCGTACCCACAGGCACACGTCACACAAAACAGTGAAGAACCTCATTGCCACCCATGCATAAGCTTAGGGATAGAGGATGTGAATTATACACCAACTCTCCCAGCTGCTAGCAATGCAACCTGCACCGAACCGGTCTCCTGCATAAGCGTTCTTGGTGAATGTATGACATGGCAACAACCCCCATCTCACACACTCAGATAGTCTGAGGGGCTCCAAGAAGGTGAAACTCATGGGAAAACACTATAATTGTAAGAACTGTCCAAATACAGTTGCCTTGGCTACTTCTTTCTGAAATTCCCGCTGCCACAGTGTGGCTGAAATAGCTGGCCACCAGGAGGCGCACCCTCACCCCCTCAGCCACCTTCCAGAACAGTCTTCCTCCTGCATGATTGGATGATTGTCCTCATGGCTGGCCACTTAATTCTATTGCTGTAGTTTTAGGCGTCAGTCATAAATATGAGGTTTCTTATAAAGGAGGGATACAATGTGATGATAGCAATACTTGAAACTCATGTGAGGTGAGGTAATACCCTGATTACAAAAAAAGGTAGAAAAAAAAACTGGGTGGAGGACAGACATTTAGGTTAAAATATTTTAGGGTAAACAAATGAAAAATAGCACCGTTTTCATAAAAATAATAATTATATAAATATCCACCAACAAAATTTTGGAATGAGCTGGCTTTTGTCAAAAAATAATAAAAATAAAAAAAAATCACTCCCTTGCTTTTTGTCTTACTCCATTTCCAAAAAAAAAATGTCTTTTTTTCTTTTCTTTTTTTTCCCTCCCTCTTAAAGAGGTCATAAATATTGGCTTCATCCCCCTCTGAATTTCCTATACCAACATAGTCATTAAAATGCTTTAAGTTCTGGAAATGTTTTGTATTTAATCTACATATCTGTGTTCTCAACCCATTTCCTACTTCCCAATGCCATCCAATAATGATTACTTTTTAAGCGGCTTAATAGAGATTCTGAGATTTTCAACCTTAAACTGCTCTGAGTTGGCCAGAAAGGATTTGAGAATTCAGACTGAGCCATAGCGCCATCTCCTGGAAGTGCACATCACTAGCAACACCTAGAGACCAAGACAGGGCCCCTCTGAAGCTCACAGGCAGTCTGGGTGCAAAGGCATGTGTGTCTCACTCACTAACGGAGCTTGCTCTTCACTCAATCAGAATGCGAGGAACACACACGTCTTAGAAAACCTTCAGTTGCCGAGGGAAACGACTTGGCTTGAGCACAGTACAAACTAAGCCCACAGCTCGCCACAAAACCATCTCATGACGCAGGTTGCAGAAACCCCAAAGCAAGCCGATAGCCCGCATTGATAAACCAAAATCACAGGTTATTTTATTAAGTCCATACTTTGGAAAAATTCAAACTGCATTTCACTTTCCATTTTAAGTTAAAATTACAACTTATACAGAATACCTGGCTTCTGGTTACTAATTTCCATACCGTATTTTGCTACTGAGCATCTGTTTTTCTATTCTCATCTTAGAAAAATAAGGTATGGTTATGCCAACTTGATTTATAATCAAGTTATTTTTGCATGCTTATGTATCTATTTCAAGTTTTAATGTCTATACTGGTTCACATACTTTTTTTTCAAACTTTGAAATAGTTACTGTCCGTATTGCTCATTCTTGCTTAAAAAAAACCCCCACAAAACCCAAGAAAATGGATTTTATTGCTTCCAATTATTCGTTCCATGTTTTCTCCCTTAAGATAACTTCAGGCTATGTTAAGGTTTGAGGTGCTCAGATTATGGCCAAATATGTAATAGAATCACCTAGTTTTATTGGTCCTATTGCAGAGATTATGGCTACCTGTGCTGTCACATTGGAATGTAGAAGGAGGGAAGCTATTCTATTCAATATGATTGGCTGTTTCTGTACAGATCATTCTAAATATCTGAGCAAACGAGGTCAATTAGGAATTTTGCTTTACTTTTCTTAATATGTCTCTCTCTTTTTCCATAGTAAGTGCTCTACAGAAGCTAGTCAGCCAGCTTCAGCCTGTTCTGTAGTCTTTAAAAGTGTGTTAACTTTGAGACTGGGATCAGTTTACTGCATAATAAGGTTCTGATTTGGAAGCAGAAAAAATCTGTACCACTATTAATAGTGGATGAACTGAAGCCAGCACGCTGATATTTTAAAAAATGAGCATAACACATAATAAAATACAAAGTCCAAATTATTCAATATGAGAGGGAATATGGCCCTTTGAAAGGATGGATATTGTAAGAAAACTAAAATCACCATATGTATTTAATTTTTAAAAAAATTAAATATATATATTCATATAGGACTACACTTAACATTAAAATTAGTTTGATCGTGATATAATCTCACTTTGATGCTACAAAAAGAATACTCAGGGCCCTGGGGACATTATGATGAACACCAAGTCTCAGTGTAAAGTACTGAAGGATTTAGAAGATAGGAGAGATTATATTAATTTTCCCTGCATTCAGGACACATTCCTTTAAAAATATTTCTGGATTTCTGTTTGTGTGCTTATAATATGTCTTTTTTCTTTCCATGAAAGTGAGATGGAGAAAATGTGTGTGCAAATCTGGCTATTTCCTTGGGACTTCATGGATGTTGGATAAAACAGAAAACTTGTTCACAGAGAAAGTATATACCTGAAGGCCTCCCCCCCTCCCCCCCTGAATCTCATGTGTGGCTTTGCTTGATTAACGTGCCTCATTCAGTGGCCATAAAGGAGCATGCATTTTAGATTAGAGTTTTCTGCAGGCTTTTTGATGACTGGCTTACAGCCAAAGCACTTATCCTGCTATTCAGGATATATTTCAGAAAACCATATAACTGCACCTAAGAGTCTTTAATTGCTAATTGTTCCCACTAACTGTTTAGTATATAATGCAAACAATAATACATGATGTCAGTTTGAATTTCCAGGCTGTTATTCAATCCCAAGTTTCTGCTGTGTTATGTTCTCTTCCTGTGGTTAATGATGTCTGAAAAACCTCAGTGGAGTAGCAATCCTGGCTTGGGTAAGGGGCAAGTCTGCATTAAAAGAATAACAATAAAAAATAGAAAATAGAGGTTTGAGTGATAGCCTACTGCCGGTCTGAGTACAATATTGAGTACTGTGCAGAATGAAATGAAGGGCTACTTTTGTGCTTCCAATTATAACGTGCATCTCAGTCACCGTTCAGAGATTCACCAAACTGTGGATTATCAGTGGGATTTGGAATCCTCTACTTTACCGTCACCTGCATCCAAAGGAGCTCCCTGGTAATTCTGGTAATCACTGTGTCTAGGTCTTATCGGTAAAGGACTGAGACAAGCTCTCATTATTTCTGAGGAACTCTCTCGCTGCTGCTCATTGATCCATTCTCCCTTCCCCTCTCACTGGCTTGAGCAAGACCATGGAAGCCTTCTTATAACAGGCAATGGAAAAAGTGCGCTGGGGCCAAGCTCTGGCTCGCTAACAGCCTTTCAAGCACTTCTCCCTCTGTTCTGTCCACAATTTCAGTCAGATGTTCAGTGCTTAGACCCGAAACATCCTTGAGCTCTTTGCAAGCTGGCATTTAATTGCTTCTTCCTGCTGCCAAATGACTGAGTGTTTTCTTCATTGACTTGGTTTCTGCCAGAAGTGGGAGAAGAGAGGCTGGGGAAGAATAAAACTCATGCAAGGAAGGAAGAGAGCAGATCTGAGAGTCAGGGAGAGAGTAGGGGGAGAGTACAGAAAAGCCAAGGGGAAAAAATTGACAGACTGTAGACTGGTCAAAAGAATAGAGAAACAAGACTAAAGTGGAGTGTTGGTAGGGAACAAAATTCTCCTTGTGTCTGAGAAATAGTTAATGGGAGTATCTACATATATGTGTGTGTGCTCTCTGTGTGTGTTGACCCATGCAAAACATTATTTCCTCCTTCTCCTCCTTCTTGGATCACAAAAGGCACAAGAGTGTGTTTGGTTCATCACTCTCATTCCACATTGCTCATTATCGAATTTTGGTGGATGGCAAATTGCCCACAATCCTCCACTTTTCCTTGCTTCTGCGCCTTTTGCACTGGGATTCAGAAGCTCCTCTCATCAAAACATGGATGCTATTTCCCTTCTCCCTAAACCTGGCCTGCCTGTGACTTGCTTTGAACCGTACAGTGTGATGGAAGCGGCATTAGGCTACTCTTCTGCATTTCTACTGGCCCTCTTGGATCCTGCCCGGCTGCCACATGACCGAGCCTGGCTAACCTGCTGGAGGACGAGAGACCATGTGGAGCAGAGAAGAGGTGATTCTAGACTAGCTACCTCCCAGCTGACCTGGCTGCAGTCTCAAAATGATGAATGAATACAAATGGAGACAGAAGAACTACTCAGCTGAACTCTGCCCAAATTCCTGACCAATAGAATTAAGAGTTAAATAAATAGTTGTTAAGACACTAAGTTTTGGGTGATTTATTAGTCATCAAAGGTAATGGTTGCAGTAAACAACTCACATTTCTTGGGTAGCTTAATCACTTACTATGTGTAGTGATAATTATATTAAGTATTAAACCTATATTTAAAATTCACTCTTTTCTTACAATCTTCTTATGTAAATCTCCCAAGAATATTACATGTAAACATGTCTATCTTAATCATATTTATGGTCCAAGATATACTGAAATACTAATTTATAATTCTTGTATTTTTTTTAAATATATATTTTATTGATTTTTTACAGAGAGGAAGGGAGAGAGATAGAGAGCTAGAAACATCGATGAGAGAGAAACATCGATCAGCTGCCTCCTGCACACTCCCCACTGGGGATGTGCCCACAACCCAGGTACATGCCCTTGACCGGAATCGCACCTGGGACCTTTCAGTCCGCAGGCCAACGCTCTATCCACTGAGCCAAACCGGTCTCGGCAATTCTTGTATTTTTAAACTTCCATTAAGATTATGTGTATGTCACAGAATAATGTCAATTATTCATTTATTTGTTAATACAGACACTAATTGTTATTAAATAAAAGGCCTCAGGTCTTGAATCTTAGCACATATTTTTAAGACATAGATTTTTGAAAAATGATGCACTTGGGTTGAAAAGTTCCCAATATGGGACAATTGAGATACCTGAGTTCTACTCATCTCCATTCATAAAGGAACCAAAACTCCTAAAAGAAACATTTTGATTGACACACGGATGGATTTTCATCTCATCTGTGTTCTTCATAGCACCTGAATAACTTTAGGATTCAATAACTACTCAAAAAATTATTAGTTCTCTCAACCTCAGGCAGTCAAGCAGTTTGTTCATCACAGAGAGCCTCTTGACTCCAATGGCCCTGGTAATGTACAGAGATGCTAATGACATTACCTAATTCTGTCATGCACAATTAATTTAATTTTATATGATAAAATGGAAAGTACTCACAACTTAGATTTGCTGTTAAATAAAGGCCTCAAAGTCCACCTGAGTTTTAGAAATCAGAGCATATGCTTATGAGCAGACACTTGGTAGAGTTTATTTCGGTTCAAAAATGTGGAGAATTGGTTTTCAATTGAAAGAATAATATTATGTGGGTAATGGTACTAGATTGCAAAGGTTTCTGTTTCCATCAGGGTTTCGGCAGGAAACAGAGAGTACACTCATGCTGAGTAATGGAGGAGAGTGAAGGCGTTGCTTGCAATGGTGTGGGTAGATGCTCTATGGGAGGACTCTGGGGTTATTGGTAACGCTCAGCATTATCAACCCTAGGGAGGAAGTAGTTGCTACTAACCCCTCCCTCTGCCCCCAGCTATTTGGAGAGGGCCAGCTAAGAGCTGTGGAGCCTTCAGGCAGCCAACCTGAGGGGGATCTGTCTGGGAAGGAAGCAGGATATACCCTGGCTCCTGTGCTTCCCATCCTTTCATCTGTCAGTGCTGCAAACTGCCTCAACTTCACAGGAAGCCAAGGGAAAGGGTGCTCATCAATTTCATCCATTCCATTCAGCCACCTACGACATTGAAGGGGCAGGAGAATGAGAGTGCTCCAGACAAGCAGATGGAGATGGCCAGCAGACTTCCTTAACAAAGAATTAGGGCTGAAAAGGCATTTTTAATAACTTTTAGTTCATCAAGAAGAGTGATTTATTTAGATCAGGAAATGACTATTGGATGCATTTTCATTTACAATTGTGTAGAGACAAGAATTATAAAATGTTGAAAATACTGGAAACATTTAAAATAGTGTGGAATGCAAATGTCTACTCAACTCTCAGCGCTCTCAGAGCTGTATTTTTATTATCACCTATTCATTTCATTGCCATTTTCTTTTCTTTTTAAATATTTCTATTGATTTTTAGAGAGAGGGGAAGGGAGGTGAAGAAGGGAGAGAGATAGCAACATCGATTGGCTGCCTCCTGCACATCCCACACTGAGGATTGAGCCCATAACATGGGCAAGTGCCATGACCGGGAATCAAACCAGTGACGTCTTGGTGCATGGGTCTATGCTCAACTGCTGAGCTACACTGGCCGGGCATCATTGCCATTTTTTTTCAATGGCACCACTTTCTAAACTTACAATTATTAAAGTAAAATACTTGACTTCTCTGCTATAGAAATCTATAGATCCATTAAAATTCATGAAACGGAATGAGGCAGTGTTTTTTAGTGTCCTTTCAGTTATGCCTGTAACAAACTGCTAACCTCAGGCAAGTCGATAAACACTTTTTGCCTAAATTTCTCCATTCACATAGTAGAGATAATACCAGTTCCTACCACAAAGGGTTGTTGTAAAGATTAAAAGAATTCTCACAAGTAAAGCACTTACAACTGTGCCTGGCACAGAGTAAACACCCCCAAAATGTGAGCCAGTGTTTACAGTAATGAAGGAACATGGCTTCCAAATTTTAGTATTTGATTAATTCTGATTTTTTTCTTTCTAATGAAGATCCAACTGGGCCTTGTTATAACCTGTGACTTGAAAAGACACTCAATGTGACTTGGAACTAAGAAACAGTGAACTACCTTCCCCAAACCCTTAGCCAGACCTTAGTCAGACAGGCAAAAAGCTTAAGAAAGAGGGACAGATCTGTTTCATCAGGGGCTTTAGATGATTTTAAGAAAAGACTTTGCTGCTTAGCAAGGTTTTGCAAGCAGGACAGAATGGCCCAGAGCCCTGTGGAAGCTGACTTTCCCATAGGCACAGCTCATAGCGTGCCTCCTTCCTTCCTGGAATGTATCCAGGAACAGAAAGAAGTCACATCCATTTGAAAATCTCATGAGTTAAATATATTCCCAATCAGAATGCAAGCTTTGTGGCTTTCACACTCAGTGCTTTAACCGTTCCTTGGATGCTCCAACAACCTACAGAGCTTCATCTAAATCCCCTCCTCAAGTCAAGCTGCAGTCCCAGCTCATTTCAGAGGCTCTGGCTTCTGCAGACAAAATACCTTTCTTGATAAAAATAGATTATTAGCTTTCTTTGTTTAGAGGCAATCAAACAAAGGAAGAAGTGAAAGGACTGTGCTAAGGACAGATAATCAGCTAATTGAAGCTTTCTCCACCAAGTAACACGAGGAATTCAAAGAATATTGATGGAGGGAGGGCGATGAGGGCATGTGCTCAGGCACTGGATTGGAATGAGAATTCTCCCTTTGGAGTTGCTGTGAGAACAGTTGTCAACCTGTTTTTGGATCACCGGTGCTTCTCTCTGAACTCAGAGGTACTTGAGAGTGCTCTGGAATCCGCACGCAGGTATCTGTGTCACTTTCATGTTCTTTGCCAGTCTTCTTTGAACTGCACTCAACTGCTCCAAGACAGAAACCCACAAACCACCTTTAATGCCCGTGGACTTTCGTGTTTCTCCATCACCAGAATACCATGCCTTTCATCCACCAAATGAATCTGATGAAATCAATGAGCTTTACTATCCCCATTCTCAGCAATGGGTCTCCCACATTGTCTATGGTACTGAGAGCCCCAGGAAGAAGAGTCATGCGTCCTGACAGCGGGGGAGAAAGACTAAGGGACAGCAAAGCAACAAGAGAAGTGGCACATTGCGTAGGTGTAACAAAAGGAGAGCACTGAACAGAAAGATGGGTAAATGCAGGGCGTGAGGTTAGCACATGTTGATGTCTTTAAATCTGAGGAAATTTGGTCGCCACTAACCCTTTTTGACTAATAAGAATAAAGGACACTTGCTAACAAGGACACACACACAAATAGTTTTAAGTTATTATAGCACTTACAAATATGCCGGCTGTTATAGGTACAATGGCCATTCTAATTCTATATATAATTATTTAAGTTTTTCAACAAATTTACAAGGTAGGTACTACCCTTGCCCCATTCTACAGGTAAGACGACTGAGATACAAAGAGGTTAAATAACTGGTTAAGGTCAGACAATCTACTCCAGTGTCTAAACCAGGGGTAGGCAAACTTTTTGACTCGAGGGCCACAATGGGTTCTTAAACTGGACCGGAGGGCCGGAACAAAAGCATGGATGGAGTGTTTGTGTGAACTAATATAAATTCAAAGTAAACATCATTACATAAAAGGGTATGGTCTTTTTTTTTAACATCTGGTTCCTATAATGTACCTCCTTCCTTTTTTTCCTTCTCTGTCCAAGGTCTTTGACCCAAACCCAACAGTGGATAAAGATCACTCAATTTCAAAGCTACAGTTTCTCACTTACAGCTTCCTAGAAATTCTCTTGGGTTAATTAATGTATTCTCTTTGAGCTTCACAGCCACAGCCACAAAAGTCTTTCTTTCTTTCTTTCTTTCTTTTTTTCCTTTCCTTCCTTTCTTATCTTTATTGTTGAAAGTATTACAGATGTCTCCCTTTTTCTTCCATTGATCCCCCTCTAGCCCACTCCTGCCACCCACTCCAGGCCTTCACCACACTATTTATTGTCTCTGTCCATTGGTTATGCATATATGCTACAAGTTCTTTAGTCAATCTCTTCCCACCCACCTACCCCCACCTCCCCTCTGAGATTTGACAGTCTGTTCCATGCTTCCATGTCTCTGGATCTACTCCATTCCTCAGTTTATTTTGTTACTTAGATTCCACATATGAGTGAGATCATGTGATACCTGCCTTTCTCTGACTGGCTTATTTCACTTAGCATAATACTCTCCAAGTCTCCATGCAATCTCAAAGGGTAAGAGCCTTCTTTTTTACAACCACAGGTATTCCACTGTGTAAATGTACCACAGATTTTTTACCCAGTCATCTACTAATGGGCACTTGGGTTGTTTTAAGATCCTGTCTGTTATAAATAATGCTTCTATGAACATAAGAGTGCACATATTCTTTCTGATTGTTGTTTCTGGATTCTTAGTATATATT
>NW_006297021.1:3513030-3526443 GCF_000327345.1 Myotis davidii | reverse complement strand
ATCAGTCTGTTGCATTCTTCCATATCTCTGGATCTATTTTGTTCATTAGATTCCACATATGAGTGAGATCATGTGATACCTGCCTTTCTCTGACTGGCTTATTTCACTTAGCATAATACTCTCCAAGTCACTCCATGCTGTCTCAAAGGGTACGATATCCTTCTTTTTCACTGCTGCATAGTATTCCATGGTGTAGATATACTGCAGCTTTTGTATCCACTCATATAATGATGGGCACTTGGGCTGTTTCCAGATCTAAGCTATCATAAATTACACTGCTATGAACATAGAGCTGCATATATTCTTTATAGTCTGCATAAGAGTTATAATACTTTATGAATTCAGGCAGTGGTATTTCATTCTTTACTACATATGTAACCAAGAATGGGTGCTACAAGGAAAACCACACACATAAATAGAAGATCCTTGAAGACAACAGTTTTATTATTTTAGATCAAAATGTCATATGTAAACATGAGAGGAAGGGAGAGTCACCACAGATTGTCGACAGGTTGCATGCTAGGTCAAAATAAGAAAAGGACAACTGAGCCTCAGGTTGGAATATGTGGAGGATTACTGGGGGAAGTACATTTTTAAAGCAAAATTTTGAAAATATTCTAGAAGGGGTGATCTTAAGAAAGCTACAACTGGGGGGACCGGAATGTCATATACAGAAGGAAAACCATGTGTCAGTGTACTCCTCCTGGGAAAAATCCTCACTGATGACCCAGCTTTCCCCCTAATTAGTCATTAAATTTAAGCAAATAAATTCACCTTTCTGAGCCACAGCTTCCTCATTTGTAACTTGAAAATTCACATTACAGATGAGGTCATTTCTAACTCATAGGGTTTGTTGTAGGAATTTGCAATGAATATAAAGCCCTTCGAATCTCACTAGGAATAGTAGCTTAGGAAACTGAATGTAGCTATTATTAGAAGAAGCACAAGATGAATTGGCTTACTAGTACACTGAACACAGCATTAGAAACAGGAAGAAGTAAGATTTGAGAACCCCATACTTAGAAGTAGGTAGATAGGTGTTTATATGAACAATAATTTATAAATAATAATACAAGAGTAAACTGTGTTTCATGTACTCACAACTGTAAACCTTCTTTTGTCCCACCCTGTGGGGGACCTAAGGGTTTTAATTACATTGGAGCTAGGAGAAGGTCTATAAAACTTGGCAAAAGTTTAAAGAAGTAGATGATGATGCAATGTTGACGATAGCAGAACAGTAATGGTGTCAGAAGAGCACTTGAGAAAGATCATGGGCTTTCTCCTTACAGGTAGGTGAAGGTACATTTAACACACCTCTGCCTTCACTTTCAGATGTTCCGAGCTGACTTGAGAAAATGTATCGATGGTCTAGAACAAAAGGACATAATTTGCATTTCTCATGGCCCAAAGTCTTTTCTCAGATGGATTTAGTCTGGGAAGGGCCAGAAGGAGGCAGAATTGGCAGGGTCAGTAAATCCCCAACCCCAATTAGAAGAATTTTTACTTTATTTTTTTGTATATTGGTGGTATACTTACTATCTCACTTGAAATATTTTGGGGCTCCTCCCCTGGGGCACTACGTTGCCATGGCTAACAAGCAGCCCCTGAGTGACAGGTGAACACATCCCTCTGACACAGTTTCACTGTCGGGGAGAGGGCTAAGGGATGGCCCATCCAAAGAAGCCAGGCAGCCTCCATTACCTGCCTTGTCAGGCTTTTATGGGAATTTTTTATCTTTAGATACAATCAGCAGGGTGAATAATCCTGGGAGGACACTGTGGTTACATTGTCTTCTAGGCGAGGGCATCCAGGGATTAAGCATAAGGATTCCAGTAAACACCTGGGGGCCTGCATGTGCACATCCTTGTTTGGAAAGGTCAAGGAGTAATTAGGGGCACCACCTTTCACACTCCCTTAAGTCTCTCCTAAGTCAGAATTCTGATAAACAGGGCAGGCGGCCTTCCACACACTTCCCTTTTCTCAGGCTATCTTCCTTATACACTTTCCAACCAAGTCTCATGCTTCCCCACAGAAATAGGTTTATCTGCTTAAAATATGGGACCCACTGACTTAGAATACCTTGAAATACACACTTATAGAATATTTGGGAACAAAGGATCACAGAGATCATCTAGTCCAACCACCGATCTGAGCTCTGAATCCCAAATATCAACGGTAAGATTGCCTTTCTTTTCTTTCTTTTCATTCCTTCCTTCCTTCCTTTCCTTCCTTCCTTCCTTCCTTCCTTCCTTCCTTCCTTCCTTCCTTTCTGCCTTTCTTTTCTCTCTATTTCTTTCTTTTTTTCTTTCTTTTCAACAATTAGCATGGTGGTCAGGTTCAAAGTGACATATGAACATTTCCGGAAAAAAACAACAATTAGATGAAGAATATTCAAGACAGAATCTACCCTCACTAGGAGTGACCTCTAATAGACAACACATACCAATCATCTAAGAATGTGCCATTTTGAAAAGCAATTCCAACTACATGTCTCTCTATAGTGACATGCATTTGGCATGAGACTGATCTTTTCAGGTAATTTTAAATAACTAGATTTTTTTACTCAGTGACATGAAAAGGATAAAGTAAAAAGCACTAAAACCAGCCTTCTTGTTATTACTTGCACTAGTGATAGTGATAGCAAAGCCTTAGCGTTTGGGATGATAGGTCTCCATAATGGAAGGCATAGCCAAAGTTGAAGAAACCATTGTTTTTAAAAATGAGAGAGAGAGTAGATGAGAGAGCAAAATATTGAAATATCATAGTATGATCTTAGAGTTTATTGCACACTGGTTTCCATTTAATTTATGAAAAGAAAAATTACTGTGTTAGATATAAGTTGGCAGTTGTGGTCATTAACAGCGAGCTATTGCCCACGGGTCTGCAATAAAATGTAGTCCATATTGATTCCTTTTAACATTAACTATGTGGAGGTTGTGATTGGAAATTACTGTTGAATTGTAGATAACACTAGCTGGGCTCCAGAAATGATAAATACTGTAAACAGGTTATAAAAGCAGTTAAGGTATTATTATGTTTGTGTCATTAGATTAACTTTACTGACATAAACAGTTCAAAACAACACACGTTTATATGCAATTTAAGTACTATCTGTTCAACTCACTTTAAGAAATGGCACCATACCCAGCGCTTTACGCAAATACATCTGAGTTCAGGGTCTTTCAACGCCACTGAAAAATACACTCTGCTATCAAAATGACTTTTTATATCATTTCAGCGGCGCACTTTCAAAATTAACTTCTCCAGTTAGAGTTAAATCTCCTCCAAGGAGATTTAAAAAAAAGAGAGAGAAATAAGTAAAGCAAAAGGAAGGAAGGAAAGAAAAGTAGGTTTACAGCCTTTGTATTCTACAGAACAGATTAAATAAATTGAGAGCCAAGCATCAAACTGTTTCATCCAGTTACTAAGGAGATGTTTTCTGCTTGACATCTCCTTAGTAACTGGATGAAATCAACATTAAAACCATCCAACAACTGTTTCCTCCAAGCATCCATTTCAACAGAATGGCCGATGAGAGACTCGCAATGGTGTCACGTGAAGGGCAGAGCTCTGGGTGGCCTCATCCATTCAGGTTCTGAGGTGGCGTCGGGGGCCTCCTGTGCTGTGAGTAGTACCCCTGCCAGAAGATGCCGTAGGGAAGATATCTCAGACCCATCCTTTCCAATGTTCACATTCAGAATGCTTCATGCACAAAGTGAATGGAAAAGGCTTCCTTTGTGTTATTTCAAAGCTCACATGTATCCTTAGCTCACATTTACCCCTTCAACTAGAGAGAGATGCACTTCATTTCACACTCTAATGGCACTTGAGATACTACTGTCCTATTCTGTTTCCACCTGCGTAAAATTTATAAGGGGATGATCTTCTTCTCATCCTTGAATGGCCTTCCATGAGGTGGCTTGGGTACCTCCCAAAGTGGATTCTCATTTAAGAGATAAGCATTGTGTCATTCATAAAAGCATGTCAAACCTCAAAGTTGTTGACAAGTTAAGGTGTCTTGTAGACTCCTTCACGTGAGGAGAGAGTCAAAAATGGATGTCTCTCTTGGTGAGAAAATAAACATATTTCCTTCTACCAAACCCCTCCCTCTGTTAGAGCTTGGCTTTTTAAAACACAGAGTGGGACCCTGAACAGTGTTAGAGTGTTGGCCTGAGGACTGAAGGCTTGAGGCTTTGATTTCTGGTCAAGGACATGCAGGTTCAATCCCCAGCACCAGTTGGGGCATGTGCAGGAGGCAACAAATCCATGTGACTCACATTGCTGTATCTTTCTTTCTCTCTACCCTCTACCCCTAATCCCTTTAAAAATCAATGGAAAATATCTTCAGGTGAGAATTAACAAAAACAATAAAAACAACCCATAGAGTGGGGAAATTTAGATTCTTATGAATGAACACAAATGATGATGTGTGGATATAATTCATAATTAAAACTCTCTGAAAGAAAATGATGGGAAATAATGAAAAAATCTCTGCATAGGTAGGCTAGTCACACTGATGTATATATCCAGTCAGAAAGGAGACCTGATTCATTATTCAGGAATTCAAATGTAAGCTCCGCAAGGGTGAGATCAGGGCTTGAACTCTCCTGCAGCACCTCCAATGGCCAGCATTGGACACATAGAGCCACACACATACTATGTATTTGGAAAAAATATATACTGAAGACAAAATCAGTATTTTCTAATTTTGAAAAATCAAAACAAAAACAATGCGTGGCACTAAATCATTCTTGTCCTATGCATATGGAATGTTTTGTTTTTGAGTACTTCTGCAAAAGCTAATTTGAAGTGTGAAGATCATTTTAAGTGGATGTGCATATATTTTGATATATGACTTACGATTGTGGTTGTCAACCTGAGGACCTGCTGTTGGCTGCTTCCTTCCTTTGTGCCATGTGTTTGCAAATGACAATTGCTCCTCCTTTGCGCTCTGTGGCCTGCTCAACCTTTCAGCAAAGGCTGGCTTTCCCATGTGATTAGGAAGTGCGTTCACTCTGTCCTTGAAGCGGTTCATGTGTCCCTAATCAGTCAGAATGCCCATCTTCCCTGGCCCACCTGGAAATTACTTTGATAAACCTGCTGTCAGCCATTCTCTTTACAAGACCAACCTATTGAAACTGAATTACCATAAGTATGACTTTCCTACCAGTGTCCTGCCAGTGCTCTGGGCTCTCATTAATGCAGATCATTTTGCCACTTATTTTAGGTATGGCATACAGGGGAGAATTGCGCAGGAACTGAATATCCTATCAATGACAGGCCTGACCAGAGAGCAAGGAAGTAGGCTCTGCAGTCTGCCATGTCTGAGTTCTCAATTAGAGTTTCAGGGAAGAA
This sequence comes from Myotis davidii, assembly GCF_000327345.1. NCBI lineage: Eukaryota > Metazoa > Chordata > Mammalia > Chiroptera > Vespertilionidae > Myotis > Myotis davidii. Next base: position 3,521,088 of record NW_006297021.1, on the reverse strand, counting down.
AACCGATCTGGTCCTGTCACAGCCAGGCTTTGCTTTTTCCTGCTGTTTCCCCCCACCTACATATTCTAATTCTATCCTTTCTAACACAGTTCTGCCCCTGCTCATCTTACCATCAAAGGGGGAAACAGAGGGATGTGAAACAAACTTCTAAATGCCATCATTACAGTGGGTCTTTAATCAGTCTTCATTCAGATTTCAACTGTCCTAGACTCTATTATTCTCAAAAAGAAATAAAATGATCTTCATAATCCTTCGATGGTCAAAAGGATGTAGCTTGGGTATACTACTCATGACAATCATTTTATATTTTATCTCTATTTATTCAGCTATCTACTTATCTTTCTTTTTATTGAGATGTAAATGATATATAATATTAGTTCCAGGTATACAACATTATGATTTGATATATGCATGACTGTGAAATGATCACAAAAGTAACTCAAGTTAGTATCCATTGCCACACATAGCTACACATTTTTAAAGTGAGTGGTGGGCTGGATGTGGCCCACCAATAAATAAAAAAAATACATCTTCTTCTTTTATTTATATATTCATTCCCTGTGTTATGTTAGATGCCAAGTTGGAGGAGAAGGTCATGGGATTACATAATACATTTTTTAAAGATATATATAGATGTGAAATTAAAATAATGAGAGAGAGAGAGAGAGAGAGAGAGAGAGAGAGAGAGAGAGAAATGAAAGATAAAACGATGGCTCAGAATTCTGTTTTGGGGGGAGAGAACAAATAACAGTATCTTCTTTTCTTACTCCCACAATCATCTGCACCCTGTAATAGCAGCTCTCTGGTCTTATTAAGAAGTTAAAGGTGAAAAGAAAAAGAAGAAAAAGATCTTGCCTCCTCTGATGGGAAGCATGAAATAAAAGATTTGAGATATGCACCTTCAAGAATGGTCAATAAAATTGAACACATGAAAAAATTTTAAAACGACAAAGCCGTGGTTATCTAGCAACCTTGGAGCATGTCACTCCGAATAAAAACTTTTCTTGAATAATTGAAGGTAAGCTGCTTTAAGTACAACTCTCTTTCACTTTAACTACCTGTGATTGAAACCTTTTTAAAATGCAGGGACATGTCCCAATCTTCTTAAGCAAGACCACCGAACATCTTTTCCCCTTCCCTTCCTGCCCAGGGTGATCACGATGAACATCAGCTACTGCATTTAGCTGTAATGAGACCATGCCCTGGGGACCACTGAGTGCACATATAGCGGCCCCATTGACAAAGTGAGTCCAGACTCCTGATCTCTGAGAATTTTAATTCGATTTCATTTCAAAAGGACATTGCAGGTTTTTCTATAGTATTTGTTACCACAATCAGATAGGCCCTACTTATAGCAATGTCCCGGCTTTCAAGTTTGTGGTGGACTGGTAAACCATCAGATGACTGCGTGCGTGTGTGTGTGTGTGTGTGTGTGCACACATGCGCACTCACACACCTCCAATACATATAATAGTATGTTGATATATACAGATACCTAATTTAGATAAAACTTGGTTCTGAGAGAGACCTAAAGGGCTCTTGTACTAATAATCGCACGCTCTCTGCGAATACTTCTGTGGTCTCTGCTCACTCTACTCCCAACGCCTGTTATTTCCGTTGCTCTTTCTGATTCTTATTCGTGTTCCAGATCAAGACTTCTCAAATGTAAATGAGGACTAGAATCAGCTGGGGGACTCTGATAAAAACATCCCTTCTGAGTCTATGAGTCTGGGTAGGGCCTTGAGATGCTGCATTTCTAAGAAACCCCCAGGATCGCACTCTGAGTAGAGAGATTTGAGATTTTTCAGTGACTTAGGGAAGTGATCTAGATCAGGAATCAGAAAACTCCAGCTTGTGGGCCAAATCCAGCCCACTGCCCATTTTTATATGGCCTGTGAGCTAACACTAATTTCCCATCTTTAAATGTTTGGGGTAAAAACACAGAGAAGAATATTTTGCCACACATGACAATCATATGATTTCAAGTTTTCATGTCCAAAAATGAAGCTTTGTTGAGCCATGGCCACACCCAAACATTACTCATTGTCTGTAGGTGCCTCTGCGCTACACAGAGCTGAGTGGCTGCCAGAGAGAAGGTGTGGCCTGCAAAGCCTCAAGGTTCACTCTGGCCTTTCACAGCCTGTGATCTGGATGACAGTGCTTCATAGTTGAACAACACTGTCTAATTTACAGCGGGCTTTTGTTTCCTGTGGTCTTGTCAGGAGGGGCCATGGATGCTGCTGGTGCAGGAGCACCCTGTGTAGTTGGCAGGCTCAAGGATGCCCGGGTGTTTGAGGGAAGACTTCTTTAAAGTCACACAAAGTAGCATACAGGCTAGAAGACACCCATCAGAGATGACAAATGGCTAGTCCCAGATTACATGCCTGACAAGGCAAGAGGCCAGAACAGAGCTCAAAGTCAAGTGTCTTCGCACTGCAGAATAAGGCGATATGCTAGGGGAATTGTTGTCGTGACATTTCCAAGTTTTTTCTTCAACTAAATTGTTTCCAAAATAATGTCATTTCAATCATTTATCTATAAATGATGGCCTTTTATTCTGCTTGTAAGAACATCCTTCAAAATGATAAAGTAGGCCCAAACCATCTCAACTAATATTTCCTTCCAAAGATTTAATATCCAAATAAAAATGGAAAAAGGAGAATTCATAATCATAGAGAAACATCTATTCATCTTTTAGGTTCAAATGAGATTTACCGGCTTTTCCCCCAAACACTTACTTTATATAAAACAGATTCCATTAAAACTCAAAACTCTGCTCCTTGGACTTAAAAGGCAACTTTCAAAATAGTAGTAAATCTTGGGCTCACCAATAGTTGTTATTATGAAGGAGAATTTAGATCTATTGAAAATATTTTTTAAATTGTATTTTAATTATTTAAAAATATTTCTTAATGATTTACAGGGTCTAATACAACATTTTCTCTTCCATTCTGTGATCTATATACTTTAAACGCCATGGATTTACAAATAAGAATAAACCATGGGAATAAAATTATTTCTTTATTAACTACACGGGAGTAGTTTTGTCTTTGTATCAGCAAGGAATGTTCTGAGTTTGGTTTCTTTCATTTCCCACCAGTAGAACTAAGAAAACAAAGGAATCCTTAGCTTCAGAAAGGAAGTATAATAGGTAACACAAATCCTCCTTTATTTCATGCAAATCTCTACACTCTTCTGAGGTTTCCTATGAGATTTATCCCCCAATGGATGACACGTTAAAACTTATTAGGCTAGAATGTGAATACAAAGAAAACTTAAATCATAGCACAAAGAGGCTAAAAAGTTGGCCAACCAGAATATATTTTAAAATGTACAATACTGGCGATGTGTCGAGAGCCAAATTATTTGTTAGTGAACATTCTGTTGTTAGAAATGAATTTTTCTGTTTTCGGTGCTCTCTTATAGAAAAGCACTACAGCATTATCTTAAGGATAACTTAAATGAAGTCCAATAGCTCTATGAGAGGCTTGTTTGACTTGCTTTCTTGCATTGATATTCTTGTGATTGAGATGTTCTTGCTATCTTGATGGAATTTGAGCTGAGTAACTGTCATGGACACTTCTGAATGTCACAGTAAAATCTGCTAGTTTGGGGCATAATGGCATTATATATATGTTTCCATAATTATCTTCCTGTTGTATTCCAAACTTGCTTTCTTACTCACTTCATAGTGAAAATGAAGGGTCAATTGATTGTGGTCTCTCTGCTTGTTTTCCACCACTCCCACACAAAAATACTTCAGTTTCCAGGGAATTGTTTCCTCTGCCTGGAATCAATCTCTCTCTCTCTCTCTCTCTCTCCCCCAACCCCTTCCTGGCACAATCACTCTATGCCTCATGTGGTAGAGACTGGCAGGTTGTTTACCAAGCATTTCCTTTTCCTTCTGGGAACACAACTAGATTATATTCCAGAGATCTCTTCCAATTAAGTGCTGTTCTGGTACTAAGTTCTGGCCAATGAACTATGGACAGAAGTGATGGAGGTCATTTTCAAGCCTTCCCATCCCCCTGAGCCTACTTCCCATTGAATGAATCTCCCTCTATATTTGATTTCTCCCCAGTCCTAGATGAATGAATAAAATTTCCAGAACCTAAAGAGGGGCACTATTGCAAAATGGAAGAAGCCTGGGTTCTTATGGCCACTTAGGAGAAAGATGCCCAGGGGAGATGCTCTTTCAGGAATACCCATTTTAGACAGTTGTGCATGTAAAAAATAAAAATTATTGGGGTGAGAAAGACCAGGAGACTTTAGTACTCTTTAGTGGCTTAAAACAACAGCATTACAATCTCATATTTTCTGTGGGTCAGGAATTCAGCCATGACTTAGCTGAGTGTGCCTAAGGGCCAAGGACTCTCACGAAATTACAGTCAGACTGTAGGTCAGGGCTGTGGACTTATTTGAAAGCCCCACTTGATGGATAAGACATCTGCTTCCAAAGTCACTCACATGACTTTGGGCAGGTTTTGGCCCTTTGCTTTGTGGGTCTCTCCACAGGGCTGCCTCATGACCTTGCAGCTCACGTCCCCTGAGGCAAGCAATCTCACACACACACACACACACACACACAGAGAGAGAGAGAGAGAGAGAGAGAGAGAGAGAGAGAGAGAGAGAGAGAGAAGCCAGCCTTTAAAAAACCTAATCTCAGAAGTTCCACCCCTGCAATATCTGTTTGTTAGAAGACTTACGCAAGATGTGAACACAAAGGTAAGACCATTGGAAGCCATTTTGGGAGCTGGCTCCTGTGTAACATACATTGCCCTGATTATTCTGTTTTTCTGGAGAAGAATGAATCACAACCTCTGCCTAATCGTGCAATAAAACATGCTCATGGACACCAAGTGTGAATGGGGAGGTTTTGTGTTGCATGAGAACATCTAGTCAAGAGTTCGAAGTGCCTGAATATTGAGCCTGTGCTCCTGAGTCTTACACTCATGATGACACCATATCAGCTAGAGATGGCCTAATAGGAAAGTCATCACTAAACTCTAAGCAGAAGGCAGTGTCAGGGAACTCATTCACCCTGGTGTGTCCGGCACACTGTCGTAGGAATCCTACTTGGTATTTACTCAGTATGCACTTGTTGATCAAAAGGAATGGGTGCTTAAATGATGGATACATTCTTGAATTTTAGATGGCTAATTTGCTACCAAAACTCTTATTTGGGGGAAATTGGATCAATAAATACTTGCAAACATCAAGTACTGACTCACATCTCACAGATTGAAATGCACAGGGCTTTTTGAAAATGTTTAAACTTTCTCAGTGGAGCTCTATATAAAACAAGTCATGGGTATTTATAAACTTTGACTATAATTGTTGGACTATAATTGGAAATCATGAAAAGCATAATTTTATGAAATACAATTCCATGATCATGTTTGCCTTTCATGTATGTTTATTCAAAACAATATTCATATCATAATTATTTTCTTAATTCAAAGGGTATTCTGTGAATGGATTCAGCCTCTCCTGAGGATAACATGAAGACTATGGTCAATTCTAGCCACTTGGATTGACTCCATGGTGATAAATTAGTTGTCTGGTAACTATTATTATGACTGAGAAAAAAAAAGAGTGTCAAATAGAAAACTGTATATATGGGCATGTGTATAAAGATGGATGTGTCTTTCTTTAGTATTCTTTCCATTGAACTCTCAGTGTTCAAAAGAAAATATTGAACCTCTGTAAAGACATTGATGTTTACAAAGGTCATAGAAAACAAACATCGATACCTTGTCCCAACTATTGAAAATTTCTGGTACCACAGATGCAGACAGATGAAACTTTCTCTATAACTAAATGTTAAAACATGATACTATACTTATAACATAGCATATTAACTACATTTTAATTAGGGAAATAGATGTAATTATTGTTAATTTTATTTCAGAGAAGCCTGGTATTCTGAAACATGTTTGGTTTGACTTTAGTTAATGATTCATTTGTGATTATTCACTTATCCTTGAATTTTGGGAAATGTAGACAAAGATATTTATCATGGAAAGAGGTTAGAATTAGATAAAAATTAAGAAAATTATACCATTTTAAGAGATAAAAGATTACTAAAATAAAAATTCTCCCATACTCTGTATCTTAAACTTATATTTGCAATATAATAAATTTGATTCTAAGCAAATTTTAAAAGCCATTTCCCTTTAATGTCATCCATATAATAAATAATAAATATCCTTATAATTGTGCTATTAAGGATCTTAACCACAATACTAATTATGATGTTATTAATCCTAAGGGCAACATCTAAGTATGTCTACCAAGACGAGAGGTGATATACAGGAAACTGCTTTGGCTGCTTTTTTTAAAGATAAGCATTTGAGATAATGACAGTAGTTCATTAATCTTTGATTTCATGATGTCTGACACAGAATACATGTGCACAAATATTTCTTAAAATTAATGGATGAATAAATGAAAGGAAATACAAAGGAAGACAAAGATAGGAGTGAGGGTCTATGTAGGAATCTCAACTCATCTAGAGCAAATAAGTTCTGTGAGCCAATCACACATGTGATGATTTGGACAAATATTCCAATAGTTAGTTTAATTTTTTTTAAACATTCACTCTTACCTCAAGGAAAGAAAGTCTATGACTCTAAGTAGTTAATTCCATCAGTTGCCAGGTAAGAAGTATCATCCTCCCAAACATTATGTATAGTGTATTAGATCGAGCATTTTTCATACACATAAACTATATTTCTCGTGAACATTATCACCTCTCAGTACATTATGTATTTCTGATGTTCAATAAATAATGAAGAATAACAATAACAACAACATCAACAAGGACTCTGGGGACTACAAGGCTTGCACTCAGCGAGGGTCTGAGCAAACAGATGGCTTCCTCTGTGTGCCCTGAAAGCAAGCCTCGTTGCCTTCTATAGAACTGCTCAGGGCAGTAAATCCCTGAGCAGTTGGCCTTCCATCAAAAACAGTCTGTATCCGGTCTCAGGAGTTCACAATGAGGGACTTTTCGCAATGGTGTCTCAGTTGATCACTCCGGTAATAGGGCAATTATAGTCAGAGAGGTGGTCTGTGATGTAACTCAAACCCTCATTTCTACACAGCTGTGCAGACCATCAACTCAAATTGTACCAAGAAGTCAACTGGGAGCCTATTCAGAATATGGGGTATTTATTGGCTGAGGATGAGGAAAGCCTATTTGTTCAGCCACAGTGGAGTTTGTCTTTGTCGGCTCTGGGCACAGACATTCCAGCCTGTGCAAAGAGCAGCACTGCTCCTGCAAAGCAGGCTGTTCTGGGCTCTCCTCTGACCTGGCCCTCTTGGGCCCGTCTGTCATTCCTGTCTCAGACCAGCCTGCTCCAGGGTTTGCTTGGTCCATTCTCTGACTCCAAGAGCTTGCATATGCCAACCTTTAAACTTCTGTGACCACCCAAAAGGATTTTTCAGAATGCGGATGCTTAATCAATATATAAGGTAAAAGGACTGCAAGAGGCAGTGAGGCCCCAGCTGACATTAGATAGCATGCGTTTTTATTAGGTGTTTTCTTGACTTTTTTCCAGAACCTTTGGCCATTTAAGGAAGGCAAACAGAGAGTTGGCATTGGGATTTCCTCAGAGCCAGGGACCAGCTCACTGGGTGAGCCAACAAGGCAAAGGTGTAGGGAGATGTTGAATACACTATTATGATGTCTGCCCATGGGTCACAGAGCATGGGACGAGTCAAGGGTAGACAGGGCAAAAGTGATGCCTGGAAACCAATGGAGATTGCAATGAAGACCAAGGACAGGCTGTGGGTCAGGAAGTCAGAGTGGTGCAGGGACAGAATCTTGTAATTAGAGGGGGATCAATCATTGAATTCTGGAAATGATATGGCTGTGACTGGTGAGAAGTTCTCAGTTGACCTGGTTCTCCCCCCCTTTCACCCATAATAAATGGTTGATATTAACTTTCAAAAACATTTTTGCAGGATTTATCATTATTTTTCTCCTAGTACATTCAATACAAATAAGACCTTTAATAAAAATAATGATGTAGTTAGCAGCAGTAAAAGTTAAAGGAA
>NW_006297021.1:3495828-3512900 GCF_000327345.1 Myotis davidii | reverse complement strand
GATGATAAGAGAAAAAATTCTGGAATTATATTATAATTCTAAATACCATAGAACTCAAGTTCACTCCCTTATTTTTAATAATGAGAACATTTGAAACTAGTCTCTACCAGGACCATCCAGTGACCTGAGCACACAACTAAATGTGAATCTCCTGGCCCCGAAGCACAGGGTTATTTTGGTTTTACTATGAATAAAAAGTTGGAGTACAAGTTATACATTGTCAACTGATCTTATTAAGGAGACAACAACATTTGACAAGGTAAGTGCAGTAGTAGAGAACCATAACTTTTTCTTGGGAAAATGGTCACTTCCTCTTTTCAAACCCGGCTCTCCACTCAGAATGTAAAGAGGCATTGATCTACTGTCTGTAATTGTCTTAAGTTGTAGACACTCAATAAGGCACTGACAATGTGAAAACATTATTTAGTTAAACCAGGGAGTCAATTCAATCTTAGTTCTTAAAAAAAAAAAAAAAGTTCACAAACTGGAGGGATCCATTATAAGCTTATATTTAATCACAAATGGTGGGTGGGGCGGGGGGGATAACCGGTCTCTTTTCAGGAGAAACACAATTATCAATAACATATCTGATTTGCATTGTAGTTTAAAGGCTAATCTAATCATCACTTATTGAAACTCTCTGACAATTACCTAAAGACAGTGAGGCATATTCCGAGCACCAGTGGATGTTCCTAATTCCTTTAATCACTGGGAAGACATGAGATGTATTCCTAACACTACACCAGGGAGAAAGTTACGAACAGATCTGTGATTAAATTCCTCTCTTAAAATGAATGCAGATTTGGTGAACTTTTCTGTCATTACAAAATGGCTTATTTATGTTGATATGTAGTAAACATTCAATTTCTCCTGAAAGAAACCATGCATCCATGCTCTGACATATGCATTGTCATTGAAAATAGGAAGGATCTGACTGAGTAAAAAGAAAGCCGTGTTCTTGAGGACTTAACTCCTATGTAAGCATTAACAGTACTCACGTAGAGGTGTACCCTCATTATATTTATGAAGGGCTGTAGTGATGCTAAATAAGTGACTATGCACAGATTTCTTTCCACTATAGCCAACTATTAACACTAATGTGTACTTAAGGAAAAGCAAGAGGAAAAAAAAACCTGGACTTCTAAGCGATTTGAGAACAGAACACAAGTGTCTACGCTTCTACAAATCCCTAATGCTGCTTTCATTAGGCTTATTTATTTCCAGTTTTAATAATGTCGCATCGATTGTGTTATCAGATTAAAGTGAACCTCGCCTGTCTGATGTTTATTTGCATTGCTTCAAATGGACAGAAACGTAACTATAGATGTAGCAAAACGAAACGTGACAGAAGTATCAGGCTCAAAATTCAAACAGACATGAGGATGTTCCAGCATTAAGTGCAACCTTCAGACCCAATTCATCACTCACTCTTCCAGTTTTTTCTCCTGAACAGATTCCAAACGCAACTATTCCTTCCTGCCTCCACCCTAACTCCATCCACCACCATCCTTCCCCCAGACTATTATTAGGGTTCTCTGCTTCTATGTTTCCTCTCAAAAGGCATTCTCCACAAAGAAGAAGGGCTGATCACTGACCCATCCTCACTTGTGAATATTGTTCAATTATCAGGGATTTTGTGAGCCAGTTGACAAAAACACAGCAAGTATTAAACTTAAATTATATAAAGGCAATTAAGTTATGTTAAAAACAACAGTAATTACTCCAACCTTATCACCTCATCCATGTAGCGGTATGTTTTACTGTTCTCTGAGCTCTTAAGATTATTTACGCCTTCTCTGTCTACATGGTGTAATTCAAACAAAACAGCCAGCTACTGCGGATCTCTTCCCAAATCCACACTGTGGTATGGCACACTGACAACTTGAAATTACCCATGATGAGGGGATTCACACCATGGAAACTGCAAATGTTACAAGTCAGGACTAGGCCTACTAGTTTATTGATCATCTAGACCTACCAAAAGTAATAGAGAAAATATTAACAACATAGATTATGCTGAAGAGTTTGCTGAGTCTGTAGCCCTTGTATTTTGAAGAACACAAAAAACATTCAGGAATTGGTCTTCCAATATTATAAAAGGCTTATCTGTTGCAGCAAAGATATGGCCCAAAAAATTAATGAAGGAGCGAAGTTCTAAGATGCATCTCTGCTGTTTCAGTTTCTTCTGTCTGGTTATTCAAATATCAACCAACTTTCATGGCAGAATGACATATTTTTTGAGCACCTATCATATTCCTAGAACAGTAGGTGCCCCAAACGTCTCTTGAATGAATGTATTAATACAGACTGACATCTTCTCACGTCCTCTCCTCCCCCCATTCCTTGTTATTTTTCTGAGTTGAACGGTATCAGCTTTCATTAAAACATAGGAATCAGGGGCAATTCCCTTCCTACAAATGCCTGAATCACTGAGCACCTTGGCTGGTCCCCTTTTTCATCTATTATTTTTGCTTTTCCTGCACAAAAGCACCACGGCCCCTAACCATGACCTCAGAGTTTTCCAGAGACTCATTGAGAACTTCACTGTGAAAGTTCAAAATGACACTGAACATAGTATTTTTTTTCTGGAACAACTGCAACCTATGAAATTTGTGGGGAGACCTCAAAATATGACATTTACATATTCTCTTTAACACTTAAACACTGCAAAATGCAAGTCTGTGGTGCAGGAGACTGCTGTTACATTGTGAATGCCAATTGAAGTGTAATGGTTAATCTTCACTAAATAAGCAGTGCTTCATATACCAGGCAAGATTGTCTGCCGTGCATTAACAAAAACCAATTAGTTAACTAGCTAAACAGATTAAATGTAGACATTCAAGTTTAGGGGGGAATGAATAGGTCTTAACTGTAATAGTATGGGATATTCTTCTGTTTAAATTTTATCACTTCTCATTCGGGTTTCATTTCAGATGTCAAAGTTGTAATGGCAGTGACATTCATTTTATAATAGTGTTTGAAACATATGCAGTAAAAGGGGTTGTAATAATAATACTACAAATTACATGCTTATTTTTCCAGATCATACCTAATAGACTGTAATATCATTTCCAGTCACAGTTCACCGAAGTCAAATTTAAAGCATCATATTAAAGTCAAGGTCCCTTCGCATCTAATTAGACATTAGAAACAAATGTGGCCAGGTCTGCATTCTGTTAAATAGAAGTGAAGAATCCCTCAGAGGCGATGGCACCATTTAAGGACGTTAAAGGTACTAACCGGCTCTGAAGGTACACAATGAATTACTGTAGATTTAGCTTCAGCATTGTGCAATGTGACATCTCAGTTGCGGTAGGACACTGGAGCATAAATTGTACCCAGCTTGTAAAATATTCAGGACAAAGAATATTTTATGCTGAGAAGCCTAACTTCTAGAAATTATGCCAGCGAGGGAAGCAATTCAAGAAAACACCTATCACTGGGGTATGGATGGCACCATCGCACATCTTGGCAGAGGGATTTATTTCAGGAGCGTTCAGGAAACATTAGAAAGGGTGCATTTTGTTCATTCTCTAGAAATTCATATAAGTCAGTCTCAGCTGGAGACTATGTAAATGTGAGAACTGTGGATTTTTTCAAAGTCCATCCTCACTAATGGCTTTGCTGTATTCATCCTCAGAAATAGATGGGGGGGGATATTTCCCTAGAACTCCATCTCATAGGATCATAGTTATATTTTTCTCTGCTTCTGCTTTTTATTACTGTGCAAAAGAAAGAAAGAAAGAAAGAAAGAAAGACAGAAAGAAAGAAAGAAAGAAAGAAAGAAAGAAAGAAAGAAAGAAAGAAAGAAAGAAATTGGGAAGTAAAGGTGATTTTATGACATTATCTAGTTGGCCCTATAATTTGGTATTCTGGCAGAAGTTTTCCAGACAAAGCCTTCTGATTGGTTCCCAATGGACCAATCACATTCTTGTCCTGTGTGTAACTACCCTCTTGCTTCATTTAGAGAAGAAAAGCAATAGGGGCCAGCAAGATCATGTTATTTGAAAATGCTTGTCTTGAATACTCCTGTAGTAATCCAAAAGCAAAGAAAATGATTCTTTCCCTTAAGCACCATGTATATAGACACTGAAATTACTATGGGAAGGGCTGGATTTATAGATATAAGTTTTAGTGAATTAAAATATTAACTAGCCCCATCTGATAGATTAGATCTTTTGAAAATAAAACTTTGGGTTTTTCTTATCAGTTTGTAAAGAGCTTAAGTAGTTGCCTTCCACTCTTCTGGGGCAGGTTCTGAACTAAGGAATCTGCATTTTCCCTTTTCTGCAAATCCACCGGTTATAGAGGAACTTGTTTTGAGAGGCATGACCATAAAATTGGGTTAATCACAAGGTTTGGACACTCCAGTGTACCACAATTTCTTTCAGCTGAGAACCAAAGATCTGTATTTCTTTTCAATATATAATATATAATATATATTTCAGAGAGGAAGGGAGAGGGAGAGAGAGATGGAAACATCAATGATGAAAGAGAGTCATTGATTGGTTGTCTCCTACATGTGCACTACTGGGGATTGAGCCCACAACCTGGGCATGTGCCCTGACTGGGAATGGAACCCCAACCTCCTGGTTCATAGGTTGACACTCAACCACTAAGCTATGCCAACTGGGCAGTATTTCTTTAAAAACAATAAGATTTTTAAATTCATTTTTACAGAGAGGAGGAAGCGGGGAAGAGAGAGAAACATCAATGTAATAGCAAACATGGATTAGCTGCCCCCAGCATGCCTCCTACAGGGGGTAGAGCCTGTAACCCAGCCACTATCGGTGCATGGAGGGACATCTAATCAACTGAGCTACACCAGCCAGGGCAAAAATTGTATTTCTTGATATTTTCCTAACAATATTTAGCCATCAGAGCAAGTTGTGTCTACAGAATATTCCATATTCTTCCTTTCTATTGCACTTAGTACTGTGATTGATCCAGGAGGGTCAGCACCTTACCCCCACTGAACTTGGTGGACAGGATTTTGGGACATAGAGGAAGAAGATTCTACCATAGCCACAATTCACTTAGCTTGATAGGAGAGCTTTGCCACTAATATGGAGAAAAATTACAACTAAAATCTATATTTATTTAAGGATCATCTTCACTATCTTTCAAAGTATCTAAGAAAAAAAAAGGAAACTAAATTTGTATTTACCCACTGAATGGCCTGAAGGTATACTTTATAAAGGAAAAACCTAATTACTTGCTATTATTCATCAGTGAAGGATTTCATGCTGGCAACAACTTGGGCAAAGATCCCTTCATCAGGTGAAACAGAACCTTCCATATCAGTTCTGTTTCTGTTAGGTCTTGATTTTTTGTTTTAGGACAACCCATGTAACAGATGAATTCATTTTAGGATTTATACTTCTCCTGGAAAATTACTGCCGAAGAGACATAGGAAATAAAATGCTATGAATAAGATTCAAAGAGAAAGCTACCCTTGCAAAAATAAAAATACTAAGATCTGCACATCTAAGCACTTTCAACCTGCTAGCATTTTGGCTCCTCATCATTTCTCCAAAAGAACAAGGATGCGAACATTAACATTTGCTCTAACACCTGAAGAGCCCGGGCATGTGGGGAGGTTTAGAGCCGACTCCGACTCCCGGATAATAGATGGAAGCCTGGGAATGAAGGGAACCGTGAGAGGCACGCCTGCTTCCTAGTGAGCGTGATGAGCACAGCAGAAAGAGGATGAGGAAAAGAGACACGCTAATTGCGCCCTGGCACCTGCACAGTCCTTCCTGTGTAACAGACCTGAATAAATAGGCACTATTTTCCCAGCGAAAGATCATGTTTTTCAAAGATGTTGACATGAAGCGAGACACAATAATGGATAATATGATATTGCCTCTATGTATTGGCCAGAACACTAAAATACAGTTGATTCTGCAATATCCAAAGGGTATGGAAATAAGAGGCCATACTGGTTCTCATTCCAGCTCTACCCGGAACCCAGCCTGCCCAACCACCATGACTTAGTGCCAAGGAGGGAAGGGGTCACCCGGGCCAGATCCCTCATCTCTGTGAATCAGTTTCTTGATTATAAAAGAGAGAAGAAGGGCCCAGAGACTGTCTGAAGTCTGCTTTTGTTTTAACACTTGATTATGGTTGTAGCAAAGGAATCAATACGTCAAGAAACTCTAGACCTAAATCAGAAAGGGCTTCAAAAGCCAGAGGATTCTGGGCCACAGAAGTGTGCTCCATCCAGATAATAACACTGTAAAAGCCTTGGGAAGGAGACTTCTATAAATTGCTTAGAAATAACAATAGATCAAATGTTGAAACAAAGAGCTGTTATTGGCTATTGATACGAGTTTTTCATAAGAAACATCATTTCTGTATTCATCTCTGGATTGCAGGAAGGAGACTATAGATAAATTCCACCACAATTCCCAAACCGTATTTCAGACTGGAGTTTCGACATTTTTCTTTGAAAAACCTTTTTTTCAGAGCTGATAACACGTGGAACAATGGATTGATCTTGAGTCTCAGCTCTTTGTTTTCCCGGGGCCCTCCCCCTGGCTGAGCAGCTGGGAGCCAGGAGGAGGGGCAGAGAGGGGGAGGGATGACAAGCAGGGAGCTCACACCTTTCATAATGGCTGGTGAACAATCAAGAGCTGCTGGTATTAGTGAAAGGTTATTATTTGAATTAATCATACAAGTTTAAAACAACTTGGCATTTCAAAATGTTTCTGGGTGGGCGTAGTTTCCAAACTGCAACTGCTGGGAGTGTAAGGCTGGGCCTGTGGGGCGGGTGTGAGTCTGCCCATGCAGGGGGGTGGGGTGGGGAAATGTCCCCAGTGCAGCCTGTCACCCTTCAACGGGGAGGTCACAGGGTCCTGGACAGATCTGAGCAATGAATGTTCCTTCTACTTCACGATTTGGGGACACAGGAGAGAAGGGAGGGAGCGAGGGAAGAGGGGACCCAGGAGGAAGCCAGAGGAAAGGGAGAGATGAGAGAAAGCAGAAGTGGACCTGAGACCTGGGAACAGCTCTGTGCTAACTGGTGATTAAGCCAATTGCTTCCTTTCTCTTTGTTTCTGCTTTCCCATCTGTAACAACGGCCTGGTTTATTACTACATGAAAGCATTGGGTGAACCAAATGAAATAATATATGGCAATACTATATAATAAAGAGGTAATATGCAAATTGACCATCACGCCCTCATAAGATGGCAGCACCCACGGGGTTGGGAGGGCGGCTACTTCGCACACCTGCTGCCGGAGTCCCCTCAGCCCTGCCGGGAGCTTTGGATCCTCCTGCACTCCCCACTGACTGACAGCTCACCCAGGCTCCTCCAACCAGCTGCCCATTCCTCTCTTCTCCCCTCCCCCGAAGCTGAAGCCTAACTGTGGTGTCCAACAAATTGGAGGTTATAACTCATGTTGTTGAGAGTATCCTCCATTCCTCAGCCAGGCAGCCACTCCGCGCACCTGCCACCAGCGTCCACTTAGTCCCACCGGGTGCCTCGGGTCCTCCTGCACCCCTCACTGAGGCTCAGGCAAGCAGGGCTGGCTGAGGAGCAGGCAAGCCTCAGATAGCAGCTAACCCAGGGCCAGCCTGAGGCACAGGCAAGCCTTGGATGGCGGCTGCCCAGCCACCCAGGGCCAGCACAGCTCAGGTAACCAGGGTTGGCTGAGGCTTGCGCTGCCGGCAGTGGCAGCAGCAGAAATGTGATGAGGGCGTCACCTTCCCCTCATCACTGGGTCATCTCCCACCCCTGAGGGCTCCCAGTCTGTGAGAGGGGGCAGGCCAGGCTTAGGGACTCCACCTCCAGTGCATGAATTTTCATGCACCAGGCCTCTAGTCTTTATATATAAAAGCCTAAGTAATGGAACAACTGAACAACCGGTCACTATGACACACGGACCATCAGGGGTCAGGTGCTAAACACAGGAGCTTCCCCCTGGTGGTCAGTGCGCACTGGTGCTGCCAGCACAATCCTAACAGTGCTGCCGCCTCCTGGAAGTTGGCCCCAGGCACCACGGTCACTTCTCCTCCCTAGACACGCCACAAGGAAGAAATGATATAAAAGTGGCTGCCAGATAACTCCCGACAACTGGTGCAAACATCAGCTGGATGGATCCGGATCCCAGAGCTGGCAAGGGAGTTCCACCACCCACCCAGAGGGCAGATCATGTCCCACATCCCTATTCCCATTGAGATGGGTGCTAAATGCAGGGCTCACAGCTGGCGAGTGCAGCTATGGTGGCGCGAGCCTGTCCTGATCAGGACTGACTGGGTACAAGCCCATGGCAGGCACAGTGGGGCCAGGATGAGTGGGAGCGGCAGGCAGGAGTGGCAGGCGGCATTGGACTACTGGTTTCAGCCCAATCCTTGCAGGCCACATGGAGTGACCCCACCCATGCATGAATTCGTGCACTGGGCCTCTAGTAAAGGAATAATCAATGATACAAAGGTGTTTGTAAAAGAAGACAGTAGTAGGTAAAGTGGAATATAAATACCCTCCCTCCCTTTGAGCTGAGCAGTGCTTTAATGTAACAAACATGGGATACCTACTGGGAGCCAGGCACTGATCTGACCACTACACTAACCAAGGTCTTGAGAATAGAAAGATGGACAAGGTGGTCTGACATTGAGGCCCTCTTAGTCTAGTGGGAGAGACACATACTTTAACAAGCCATTTTGATACGTTAAAGGAATTGATGTGATAAAGTCTGCCTAGATTGGCGCAGAGGCATGCAGCAGACCTCATGCCTGGTCCTGGGCACGGTCTGGGTCTGAGCCTTTCAGACTGAATGTGAAGAGAGCCAGGGGGTGGCCCATAAACTGCTCAGCCAGAGCCCAGGCTGAGAGGGTATGGAAGGTGCCATGTGCCTTGCTGCCAAGGAAGCATGATGCAGGTTATACTCCTGTAAAGAGCAGGGCCGGGGTAGCACATAGGGCCAATTCATGTAATCTTACAAAGGAGTTTAGACTTGCTCTACCCAGTTTAGCTCAGTGGATAGAGCATCGGCCTTCAGATCTAAGGGTCCCGGGTTCTATTCTGGTCAAGAGCATGTACTTGGTTGCAGGCTCCTTCATGGTCTGGGGCACTGGTCGGGGTTCCTGCAGGAGGTAACTAATTGATGTGTTTTACACAGATATTTCTCTGTCTTTCCCTCACACTTTCTAAAAATCAATGGAAAAATATCCTTGGGTGAGGATTAAGACAAACAACAACAAAAACAAACAAACTTAACAAAGGAGTTTAGACTTTATTCTGTAAGTTTTGGGACACATAGAAGCACACCCATGACAAAGGTATCTGTGTATTTTATGTTATATAAACTCATGTGAGAAAGATCAACCTGGGAGCAATACAGGCTTAAAGATGTTCGGAGGGAAGGCTGAAGGGTGCTTTGTTATTTATGGCAAAGTCCCATGTTATGCCCGAACCTCATTCCGACCATGCTAAGAGTGTACCAGCCCTAGAATACACACTAGAATAGACTCTAGAAAACACATTGATATTCTCTTTTTTTATTTTTAATGCCACTTAGGTTCCAAAACAGTAAGGTGTCACCATCAGTCACTGTACACAGGCTCTCCAGCTCTTATATTAAAAATCAACATGTCCAACATCGAATGCTAAATAGAATTGGTAACCAAGGTGTCGGTGATGAATCACTGCACCTAGAACTGAGTGTGCGCAAACGTGGGGTTGTGTGTTTTGTCCTTAAATTAAATACATTGGAGGATTAAAAGTAAAGTAATATTTCAGATGCACTTCATTGGGCAGGGATATTAATGACAAGGAGAATAGTTATTTTTTGATTCATGCACTTAATCACAAAATTTTGAGATGGCAACATAATTGCGTTAATGACTTTTTTGTACCTACTCCTTGATTTTCATGTTTTCAGTAAAGGTACATTAATGCCACCAGCCCTCCAGTTGTTGTCTGATGAGTCCATGAATCAAAAAAGAAAAAAGAAAACAAAACAAAGGTAATGGTAGTTTAATGGTCCTATATTTTAGCATTGGTGGAACTGTCTATTGTTGTGAAGTAATTCATAAGTTCTTGGAACATTTTAGCATGAAATAACTCAAAAAGAGCAATATTAAAATAAATGTTTTCCCAGGGACTGGAAGGGAATGAATTCATCAAAGGTTTAAAACAACTGTACATTTCTGGAGCATCATATATTAAGGACAAATCATTTCTAGAATGTTACTATTTATGCATGTCTGTGTGTGTTCTTGCAACATATCTTCATATATATATATATCTTCATATATATATATATACACACACACACACATATATATTGTCATATGCACTCTATAACGGCATAAATATTCAGCTAGCAATTTAAAATGTGTTAGCAAGCACAGCAAAAAAAGAATGGTGAAAAAAACAAAACTCCTGAAAATTTCAAATATCTTTGAAGTCACTTTGAGAAGCAATATTGTGAATGGGTTTAAAGTTTAAAAAACGTCTCAGGAATATGTCCCTAGGCTGGAGAAAGAGGAAATAGGAAATACCTTAATTACAACGCCCCCACCCCCTCAGAATTTGTTGAGCTGATGTCTTTCCTGCCACTTTAATATTTATCAGTCAATCAGCACACATTTATTACCCATTTTAATTCTCCAGGATAAATAACTTTGGCTGAGTGGAAGCAAAAAATAATTTACAACAACTTAACCAATTATTTAAACAATTTAAAAGGCTATACACAATATCTATACATTCTTAGTTTAAATCTGATAGACAGGTTGTTTTACTGAATGTTCCTAACTGTATACTTAACACTGTAAGATGGGGACCGAATTCTCTGGGCTGATGAATGAAATAACTTTCCACATTCATAACCCCTTGCCTTCCCAGGCACAGTGATATTTCAGACAGGAAAAATGAACAGAATATTAGGATGTCAAAGGGCTTAGACTGTCATCACATCACAATAATTAAAATGTCTTCTTACGGCTGTGTCTGTCACATGATTTTTTGCTAGAGCTGTGCTCACTATGACCAGGGCCTGATATTTAGAACATTATAACCTAATGAACATAAAAATAGATACAGAGGCAGAGAAGCATCGAACAGACTGTTAAATTATAGTGGGAAGGCTGGGGAGTGTTGGGGGGTGGGGTAAGAGATCAATTGAAGGACTTATATGCATGCATATAAGCAAAACCAATGGACACAAGACACTGGGGTGGCAGGGGCGGGGAGCGTAAGGGCATGTTCCAGGGGATAAGGGAGAGATAGAAACATCAATGATGAGAGAGAAGTATCCATTGACTGCCTCTTACATACCCCCTACTGGGGATGAAGCCCACAACCCAGGCATGTGCCCTGAGCAGGAATCAAACATTTTACCTCTTGCTTCACAGGTTGACATTCAACCATAGGCAATACTGGCTGGGCATCACCTTCCAGTTATTGGTCAGTCTACTCCAGTGTGTCCCCTGCCCTCCAACATAACAGTGTTGAAGACAGAATGCAATGGCTATAACAAACTGATCCAAAAAACTACTATTGCTAACATCAATAGTCCTTCATCTTATTTAGACTCAACACCTTGACAGTGTTTTTCTCTCTCTCTGTCTCTCTCTCTCTCTCTCTCTCTCTCTCTCTCTCTCTCTCCCCCTTTCCTTTCTTTCTCTCTCTCTCACTGAGGTTCCTTTCTCATTTGAAATTTTGGTTCCTCTGTTTTTGTTGGTCTGTGTTTTGTTGGCTTATTTATTTCTAAATGAATCATGCTTATCAAAGTTGTAGCTCTAAATATGCACAGGTTTCTTTTCTTTAAAAGCTATCCTCTTGGGGCATACCGTCCCCTGACTTAAATTGCTATCTGTACCCAGGTGACTCCAACTTAAGTCATATGCTCAGACTCTTCTCTGAGTTCCAGATTCATGTATATGTCTGCTTAGTTGACAGTGCCACCTTCCACTGATTTTTAGAGAGAGTGGAAGGGAGAGGGAGAGGCAGAGAGAGAAACATCCATGTAAGAAAGACACAGATGTGAGAGAGAGACACACCCTTATTAGCTGACTCTTGCATGCACCTAACCAGGGCCAGAGATGAAGCCTGAAAGTGAGGTACATGCCCTTGACCAGAATTGAACCCAGGACCCTTCATTCATCAGAGCGCCCTTCTATCCACGGAGCCAGGCTGGCTGGGGCTAAAAGCCTTATGTTTAACACGGCCTACAAGGCCCTGAATGGCCTGGCCTCTGGCTTGCATTCAGCCTCAGACGAACCCGCCTGCTTCCCATACGCCAGAAAATTAGCCTTTTGGTCTCCCAACGCTTCATTCTCTTTTTCGGTTGCCTGGATTCTGCAAATATTGTTTCCATATCTGAATGCTTTCTCTCCTCCTACTTTCCCTTAATTAACTCCTACAAATTTGGGTATAATATTGTCATTTTAAAATTATATTTCTATTCCTTTCTAACCTGCTTTCCAAAGTAGGTCAGAAACTTTTTCATTACTCCAGCACTTCTGAGAATACAGTTCTATATGTATTTGATATTTTTGATTAGCATCTTTCTAACTCATTACAATGTAAATTCTGTGAATAAAATGGCTGTAAATGTTTTGTTCACTATTGTGACCCCAGTGTCTAGGCCTAATGCAAAATATGGAAATTCATGTTTTTGGATGAATAAATGAATGGATGAAATAGCAGGAGTAAATTGATGCTGATTATTAAATGCTAGGGAAGCTCTATGCTATTTAATGTGTACATTGGATATTATTGAGCGTTTTAATAAATACTGAGTATTTTTGATTTAATTTGATGATCAATTCTTAAACATATCTCTCATTTGCTTCTAGACCTGCCCTTAGGGTAGGAGTGAATTTCTGCTATCTCTAACTTTCCAGCCATTAGCACTGAATTTGTTTCACAGGACACTCACTAAATAGACATACAGTCTGTTGACTATATGTCAATAGGTAGAAGAGAAGACAGTTGCACAAATTTAAAAAAAAACACATACACAATAACTCAATGCATATTTGGTTTAATTTGTAAAAGTGGAAGTGAGATTAAAAGAGAAAAAAAGAAGAAGTCGGCCACTCTTTCTTTAAGACAATGAACAGGAACAAACAGGGGTGACTGAACATCCTTAAGTTTATTAGTTGTTTCATAATGGTAGTCTTGACTCAAGTTTGCTATTCTCCAATAAAGTTAAAAGAAAAAAACAAATAATTTTAAAGAAAATGGTGTTTCTGAGAGGGAGAATGAATTCTTCACACCAAGTCCTGGCTACTGTTGAGTGTTGTAGGTTCACTTTCTCTGAAGAGTGTTAAGAACTGATGGTGGTTTAAGAATAGTTCTGCCTAGAGCCATGGGGACTAATTGGAGGACCCTTCTACTGATCAGTTCCCACTGTGAAGAGTGCTACAGAATTCTCCCTGGAGACGGCCCCTAGCAACCAGGACCAAATAGTCGCCAGTCCGGGAACTTCAATAATCAAATGTCACGGAATACATCCCAAATAAAAGCTTCTTATTTATTGCCAATATTTGAAGAATCTAGAAATGTTTACCTTGTATATAACCTAATCACCCATCATAGCCACCTCTTCAATGGAATTAGAATATGGCTATTCCAGTCCTTAGTTTGATATAAATGAGTCAACTATTTGTGGCGTGGCCACGGGGTGTTTAATGTGGCATTAGATACTTGGAATTAGTAGCTGCTCCTTCGGGACTTATCAATGAACAGGAGAGGTAAAACCAGTGAAAATGAAATCTTTACAGACGTATAGGCGAAACTAGTACATGCAGAGAAATGCAATTATGGGAAGGTAAACATGAAATTCTGTAAGCGCAAGGGGAAATATTCCCGGACCAAGTGCCGAGGAAGAGCTGGGAAGTTGTACAGAGAGGAAACACTATGTTTGTCAGATGGAAGGGGATTCATTTAAAGCCCTTGGAAAGGTTTGTAAGACATGCATTTCCAGGAGTGGGAGGGGAGATTGTGTAAGCAGACAAGACGATGGATGGGATGAGTGGGAACAGAGGGTGCAGATTTGGTTGATACGCATTCAGGAAATAAATTGATCCTTCGGGATGTCTGTCTGGGCTACTTCAACATATGCGAGCAGTATCCCTGGCTGGGTTCCAGCCGTGGCTCCCGGGAGCTCTCTCCCACTCTGCGCTGCCTGTGCTGGAGCTTCTGTGTTGGCATAAGACCAGATTCAGGCTAGTCCAGACCTGAGTTTGTAACTTAGCTCAGCCATATTCGGTGCTGCCTGTGGGACTCCAGGTAAGCTACCAACATTCTCCAGACTCCAGTCTCCTCCGCCATAAAAGGAAGGTGTTGAATTAGGCAGAGGTTCTCAATAGAACTTGCATGGCTCCTGGGGCTATTGAAAGTATGTGCACATGCAGTTTTCATATGACAACCACAGGGGGCACTGTCCCCATCCAGTGGGTGAAAGCCAAGGATGTGAAACACCTGGAAAGGCACAGGACACTGGGAATGGAGGGAGGTCCTGTCTTGTATTGTGCAGGATGTGCTACTGTAGATTTTCCAAGGGAAATCCTGTTGTAATTATAACCTAACCCATATAAATGGGTACACAAAATATTCGAGGCTACATTTTCATATCATAAACATTTCCAGGAGTGCAACAACCATAGCGTGAAAGATTGTGCTCCGTTTGGTTGAGAATTTTATTAAGGGTTGTTCGCCATGGAAAGAAAATCATATCGGCAGTGGTAATGTTCCTCAGGGTGTTTGAGTAAGAATAAGCTTTCAAGATTGCACATGTGGCTGTGCACTCACTGTGCCCTGTGCGTAGGCACCACATGCAATGGGCTCACCAGGTCTCGGTGGTGTGGCACATGAGCATTCCCTCATTGGCACATGTATTCTTCTATTATAAATCACTCTCATCTCTCCTTTAAATGAACGTGTTATATTAATTTTTGAAATGATTATATGCAGGTTACATTTCCTATGAATTTCATTTCACCGAGTTTACACAATAAATGATTTGATGTAAACGGGGGCTTTGTGTCTACCGGGATCCAGAATCAGTGGATTGGACATTCTCAACTTTAAGCTATCGAATCCCTCTGTTTGTTTCACTCTGATCTGCAAAGAAGGAGAAACTCTTCAATGATTTTCACTAGTGATAGTCAACTCAATGTTTAAATTCTAGAGAAGACTAACTGTAGACGGCTATATCTCTATTGTACCATCTTCCCACTTAGCTCAACTGAGAGGAGAGGTGGATGTGTAATCAGGAGGTGAATTCTAGCTGAGTACACACCATGTCTGGTACTAATAACAACTGTAAAGAAATGAGAAAGTAATTGTTGCCCTAATGGCACCTTTCAGACATGAACAGAAAATAGATTTCATTTTATTTAAAGAAGGAAGAAATGTACTTTTATTAAAAAGTTAATTGTTTTCCAATTATCCTAGAATTCTGTTCAATATTAGAAGGGCAAATAGGAAACTGAGGCATACTGATTTTTCCAAGAATGTGTCATATTTCTGGATTTTCACTGCTCTGACTCCTGGATAATCCATCTCTCTTTTGCCGCCCCCCTCCCCCCAGACCCTCCAAACACACACACACACACCAATCACAAAAGTAATTAAGTCAGGCAAAGGCAAAACCATATCTGCTCTACAGGGATGCTGTTGAAAGGGTTTCTAAATAGGTTGGCATACAAATATTTTAGTAGGATAATCAATAAGTTCCATTCTACAGGGCTTTCTAATTTGCACATGTCACTCCTGGAGAGTAACGCACAATGCAGTTAGACTTTGTACAGTCATTTTACAGTCAAATACCTTGATTTTTGTTTCATATTTCACCTCCGAAGCACAGCCATCTGCTAAAAACAAAACCTCTGGGGCAGAAAGGCTCGTTCCCATTTTTGCAAATCAAGCAGAAGCAGGGGTGGGTGCCATGCTCCCCGGCAGCTCTGCGCTGGGTATTTCTCATTCCTCCATTAATGTGACCTTCCAATGACAGAACTGGATCAAGAATAACACATTTTGATGGTCCTTGTGAAAGTAATGGAGCTGCTGTCAAAAACGCCCGGGATGACAATGAAACCTGCATACATAGTAGGTGCGGTGGGGATGAGAGCAGAGCTAATGTTTTCACTGTACATGCTTCCCTCTTATTAGTGTTTAACTTGCAGAAATTATTGACATCCAGTTTCAAGTGATAAAAAATTGGTCCAATGGAGCCACTACAATTGAATGGAAGGTGCAACAGCTTAATAATGCTGATTCATGGATGCTGACAGGTACATTCATTTATTCATTCAAATATGTTTATTGGCTACCTACTCTATGAAAAATGATGTTAGTTGTTAAGGATGATAAAATAGGGTATAACACTTTATTTACACTCATAGAGTTGAATCTAAGGAGCTAGAAATATTCAGAGGAATATATGCTTAATGTCCTGTTTCATACCACACATTTGTCCATTGAGAGGGAACAGTTTCAGTTTCTGGAATGATCATAGAAGTCATCTTGGAAGAAGTGCCATTTGAACTAGACCATGAGAGATGAGTAATAATTCTGGCAAGTGGCTTTGCAATCCGGTAGAATTGCATAAAATCAAGAACCCCAATATGTTCTCTGGGGAATAAGGAATAGTTAGTTCTATAGGACCCTTGGGTAGTGTTGTAATGGAAAAGAAGACCAGAAGTTAGGTTGATGACATTGCAGAGAGGGATAAAGAAAGGATAACAAATCTGGGTTATACTTAGTAGGTAACTGCAAACCAATAAAGTATGTGCTCCAAGAAGATTTTAGAAAGACAAATTAGCATGGTGAATGAGACATTTCTATGCTCAAGAATGTGCTTTGGGACTGATAACTTTTAATAATTCTCTGTCATTTTGTCACATTCTAATCATTCTCCAGTCCTGGACAAACTAAATTATGATCTCTCTCTGTTCCTGGTCCCTGCATAAATGATGTTATTACTTCACAGAAGAGCCACAAACAGCAGTGTGGCTGTTTCCAGAGGGAAGGGGGCAGAGGGTGAAGTGGATCCTAAAATATGGTGACAGAAGAAGATTTGACTTTGGGTGGTGGGCACACAGTGCAATATAC
>NW_006297021.1:3469554-3495286 GCF_000327345.1 Myotis davidii | reverse complement strand
GTGCTTTATTGATTTATTGATTTTTACTCATCTGTACTAAAAACTGGAATACTGTTATTTGCAACAGCATGGATGGACCTTGAGAATGTTATGCTAAGTGAAATAAGTCAGTCAGAAAAAGCTAAGAACCATGTGATTCACTCATATGTGGGATATTAAACTGACACTCATAGACACAGACAACAGTATGGCAGTTACCAGAGAGAATGGGGTGAGGATAGTAAAGGGTAGAGGGGGTCAAATATATGGTGACAGAAGAAGATTTGACTTTGGGTGGTGGGCACACAGTGCAATATACAGATCTTGTTACATAGAAACCCACACCTGAAACATATATGGTCACATTAACCAATGTCACCACAATACACTTAATAAAAAAGGAAAATAAAGAGTCTATTATTACTTGAGAGCTTGTCATGCAACATTTTGAGCAATATTCAATGGAGTCTACCTCTCCACTCAAAGCTGATTGGACCGATCACATGCACAGGCTTGCCAGAGGCCTCTGAGTGGCCCACAGTTAGTATTCTGCCTCACAGGGTCCAGGGGGACCAGATGAACCAATTAGGCTGTCTCTTCAAGTGATTGCACTAGAAGACTCACAGATAATGAGCAGCAGGGAGCAGAGAAGCCAGAAAAGAGAGAAGTCAGGAGAAGTTAGGAAGAGCCAGAGTATCTAAATAAGCAGAAATCAGGAGGCACAGAGAATGGGAAGAGAGGAGGAAGAAGAAGAGTAGATTGTGCAGATAAGAAGTTAGCCTAATAGGCTGGTCTTCCTTTGCAAGGAAGGTCTGCTTACAAGGTTAGCACTTGAATGGCATCTGGAAATGTGAATATCTAAAGGGCTCCCACCACCCAAACTTTGGAGAGCAGCTCACTGTGCCTTAAGTGTCTGTAAGACAATATAGTTTATGCTGAACACCTGCCTTCCTTCGGGGAGTCTGGAATTTTGGGACATGCTAGGCAGTGGCTGCCTATGTGAGCCGCCTCCCATAGCAGTCCTGCTGCTGGGTCTCCAGGAGCTTCCCTGACAGACAAGATCGCACACGTGTCCTGGGACCTTAACGTTGGAGGAGCAGCAGGGCCTGCATGACCCCCTGGGGCAGGACCCCTGGAAGCTTGTGATGGTTTCCTTCTGACTTCATCCCATGCAGATTTTCCTCTGCTGGTTTTGCTTTGTATCTTTTTTTTTTTTCTGTAACAAATCTACAGTGTCCCTATAGGCCAGTGATGGCAAACCTTTTGAGCTCGGCGTGTCAGCATTTTGAAAAACCCTAACTTAACTCTGGAGCCGTGTCACATCTAGGAATTTTTTGATATTTGCAACCATAGTAAAACAAAGACTTACATTTTTGATATTTATTTTATATATTTAAATGCCATTTAACAAGGAAAAATCAACCAAAAAAATGAGTTCGCGTGTCACCTCTGACACACGTGTCGTAGGTTCGCCATCACTGCATAGGCTGAGCCATATGAATCCCAGGGAAATATTGAACTTGGAGGTGATCTTGGGGATCCAGACACACAGAGCCCTTACAAGTTATGTCAATACAAATGCCTTTTCATTTGCCTGTGTCTGTAGCTGAGAGAAAAAAAAAAGCAGACTTGGATGTCAAGGATGAGGCTCGATTCTGGGTGGTGGGAACATGTTGTTGGTTACCTGTGGTCTCCTGAATCATTCTGAGTGACTGTTTTACTGTGTTCTTCATGAAGACTCCCTGAGGAGGGCTGAAACCCCACATTCCTTTATTTACAATAAACTCTAATAAACCCTGTTGCTTAGGGTCGGTCGGTCAAGCACAGGGCTTTAATTCTTTCCTAAATGAGCCCAATGAACAATTGCCAAAGCAAATGAGATACGCAGGTAAAATGATTCTGCTATCAATGTATAGTTCCAATCCCTCACATTTCCTGCCTTTTCTCTGCCTTCTCTTGTGTCCTCAGCAACTCCCTCTGCCTCTTCCTCTTTAGCTTCCTTGAAATCATTGAGGTCCCTGTAGGTCCTCCCCTCTGTTTTCATGAGGCATCTTCCTATGTGCTATTCATTTTCTCCCAGAGCCCCTACACCTTCCTGTGATGACACCCAGGCTATATATCTCCAGATCTTCCTCCCTCCCATGTTCAGACCCATCTTTCCAACTGCTCCCCAATTATTTACACTCTGATAAAACTTTTAATGTAACATCTATAATTAGATTCCGTATTTTTCTTCTAAGATGTATCCCTATTCTTTTATTTTTATACTCGAGGTCCAATGCACAGAATTCGTGCAAGGGGCTCAGCCCTTGCAGCCCCGGCTGCTGCCACCCTCTGCAGGGCAATTGGTCATGGCCCCACCCCCTGCCCACTGGTCATTCTGGAAGGTTGTTTCACCACTGTCCAGTCTAATTAGCATATTAGCTCTTTATTATATAGGTATGATTAATGATATAACATCTATATTGTTCTAAAACAAACGATGATAATACACATTCTCAACATCTTTCTCTCCCTCACACATAGCCAATGAATCCCCAAATACTCTCAGCACCACTGATCCAGTGACAAAAGCTCCCTCAAACTTGTTACGCTTCCCCATCACTACTACCACATCCTTAACGTATGTTCAAACTATCTCCACCTAGGAGGTCCCTCAGCCTGACTTGCACACTCTCACAGTCCAGGAGCCCTCAGGGGATGTCCTAGTGACAGCTTAGGCCTCCCTCTGCGGGAGGCGACCAGGCCAATCAGGGGAAGGCTGCTGGCTGTAGCTGCTGGCCTCCCTCTGCTGGAGGTGACCAGGCCAAACAGTGCCAGCTGGCGCGGCCCTGCCCTACACCCCCCATCACCCCTCTGCTGCTGCTAGTCGCTGCTGCTTCCGTCCCATTGCAGTCCCCTCCCTCTGCCTGCTGGCATGCGCCTTGGCTGGCCTGGCATCGCCTGCTCACCTGTCCCTTCCCCTCCCTCCCCGCTACTGGTCATTCTGTCGTTTGGTTGATTTGCATATTATGATTTTATTATATAGGACTAGAGGCCCAGTGCATGACATTTGTGCACTGGGGGCGGGGAGGGGGGCATCCCTCAGCCTGGTCTGTGCCCTTTGCAGTCCAGGAGCCCTCAGGGGAGGTCCAACTGCCGTGGATGGGGGAGAGGCTCCCACCACTGTGGTGTGCTGTGCTCATGAGCCGTAAGCCTTGCTCAGGGCTTCTGGCTGAGTGGCACTCCCCCTGTAGGAGTACACTGACCACCAGGGGGCAGCTCCTGCATTGAGCATCTGCCCACCCCCCCCCCCCCCCCGCGCGCGGGCGCTTTCATATTAGCCTTTTATTATATAGGATCTCATATCTTCCTTCTTATTGGAAAAACTGTTACATGTCTGTTAATACTAAACAAATATGGGACATCTGAGTAAATCTTACTGCTGTTATCCCTAAAAAATTCCTGAACTGAAGTCTCAAGTACATGATTTCACATTGTCATCATAGAATAGACCACACCACAGTTCTCCTTCAGGAGAACGTAAGCTCTAGATCATATTTCCAGAATGAATGAATGAACAAATAAATAAATGAATAAATAAATGTTGAAGGCTTTTTAAAAAGTCATAGTCCATTTTATCATATTGTGACTTAGGTACTACATTTCTCAGAAGTGTTTGTGATAGATAAAAGTATCAAAAGGCAACATAATATTAAGCAAACAACTATCAAATCAGAATGCAGACTCAACCTGTGACTATTTAGAATGACTATGCAGGCCTTCTCTAAATCTTTCAGAATTTATACTGTTGAGTATGGAAAGTTCCAAATTATTGTAAGGACAACTGAAATACTAATGTAAGTAAATATTTACTGCATACCCACTGTGTGAAAGGTGGTGCGTGAGATTTTCCTCACAGTACTGAAAATATAATTGGGTGAAAAAGCTAGGAATAAACAAATCCTAATAAAAGGCCAACTGTAAATACAATAAATGTCTTGAAAATGCTCTCATGCTCAGGAGAAGAATGGAAGGCTCTGTTAATAATAGGAAGGGACAGCAGGCTCTGCTTCTTGGAAGAGCCTGATGTTTGCTGAAGGCTGAAGGGATGAGCGTGATCTGAACAGAGGCAGAAGGTAGAGAAAGGCTGCTCTGAAAGAGGAAAGAGCAGATTAAAGACATCTAGTATGACACCACTTACCCTGTGTAAAACTTCCTGGTGGTCGGATGGGATGGGAAAGCAGGCTTTGGGGAAAAGACACAAAAGAGGGCAGAGGAATGAGCCGCTTGCATCAGGGCTGAGAAATCGTGGAGGGTACCACCCCTGGAGCATCTTTGCATGTGACTCACTTTGGAGCTACCATGACTGGTGACTGGAAGAAAATTCACTGATGTGCGCGAAATGTTAGAGGCAAGAATTTGGATGCAGGAAGCAGACCGACTAAGAAAACAAACGGTTGAGCTATTTTTTTTTGGTTGTGCCATAAAGCACAAGGTTGACAAGAGACAATTTCACTCAAGATAGAACAGGCTTGATATTTAAGTGAAGCATTCAAAATAACACCCCTCCCGACTCACCCTCCCCCTGCCCCCGCCCCCAGACTGAGGGAAGGCAGGCATGAGAAACACAAGCTCATAACACGAAAGGCTCACCGGGACAGTCAGTCCTATGCTCCATGGGAACAGCTTTATTCACTTCGTCTCACAAATTTACAGCCAGGGCTTCCAAGCAGTAAATTCATTAAAACCAGGAAATTGCTTAATTAGTTCAAAGTGACAAACACTTTTAAAAATAAATGTTTGAGCTCCATGGATTCCAAACAAATCTATCACAATCAGAACAGTTACAGTATGCCTATAAGAACTAGAAAAGTAATTAACGACAATAACATCTCGGGTATCATGTTTCTTAACTTGTTTTCTTCCCCTTCGTAAGAGGAACTTACTTACTTAAAGGGTGTTGAGTTCCCAGCCATCGTTACTGCCAATGCTGGTATCATTCTGAGAGCATGCTGACTAGTTTCCAACCTGTTTTCCCTTCTTCTTTATTGCCCCCAAATATCTATAGATATGATTACGGGCTATTATACATTAAGAATGCTCTTGTGTGTTTTAGGAACCTGATACAGAGGCTAGTCCATTTGCAATGTGTTAATATTACCCAAGCTCAACTTATTATTATTATTATTATTGATTATTGTATAACTTTTTGTTTAAAGTATTACATGTCTCCTTTTACCCTGATTGCCCGCCCCCACCGCCGCAACATTGTTTAAAGTACTACATAGGTCTCCTTTTTCCCCGATTGACACCCCCTCCACCTGCCACTCCGCTCCCGAGGAAAAGCCCCTGACACCCCAGTGTTCATGTCCATTGGTTATTCTAATATACATGCATACAGGCTTAACATTTTTTAAAACATGTAAAAAACTTACACTTTTATGCTTAACTATGTGCAGTTTTGCAAAAAAACACCAAAACAACAACACACAACATTTGTAAATCTACTGAATAGAGGAATGTTGTGTTATTCCCATAGACATTTATTTTAGAAAATTAAAAATCACCCAAGTAGTAAAATGACTAAATGTTTTTTACCACAGAGGATCCCCGCTCAGATCCTTGGATCTCCCTCCAAGACCATCCACACCTTTCACAAGAGCTTGACCCCCAACCCCTGGAACTATTCACTTGAATGTGACCTAGTGAATACAGCCAATGAGATACAGATTCAAGTTGCCCCTGGTACCCAGATAATGAATAAGGACAATCTAGACTAGAAGAGACAAGAATACCCTGCAGGCTAAGAATAACAGAAGCCAAGTGTAAATGCAATTAGGATATTCAATTTAGTCTTTAGAAAAAACTGTCATCCCATAGTAGATCCCTCGGTTTTCTAGAATTTAAGATGCCATTTTTACCTTCTTCCAGGATCACCACTGGGGAGCAGAATGTGGCCAAAGGCAGGGTGGGAAGGGATGGAATGGTCAGAACTTGTTTCTCTTCCCATCTCCCAAATGTCTCCTGGGGGAGGTCCCTAGTCCAGTCCCAGAGCTTTCTTACCAGGGCCTCTTAACGGACAGTGCCAAGCAGCAGCCACACCAACAATTCATACAACGTAAGTCTCAGATTGATTATGCCCACACCATATTAATGCTTGGCCATCAACTTTCAACTTAAAGCCGTTGTGTAAAATTTCAATAGTGAGTATTAACAACAACCTTAATGATTCAGTAGAATATAGCATACTTTTTGTTAAAAATATTCTAAATGAATAGTTATAAATAGTTAATTTAAAATGCACATTCATTATTAATGGATTATAACAGTGTTCCTTAAAAGGGCACCTATTGTCCAAATAAATAGGAAAGAAATTCCCTATGATTAGCATAATTTCAACGAATACCAAGTGGATAAAAGGTAATTGGCATGCAGATAAAAGAAAGAAAATGTGTTGCTCACTATTGGAAATTGTCAACCTGAATTCATTTAGTAGATAAGTAATAGTAATGGTATTCCTTATAAATTACATTATTTATTGAATTTTTGTAGGAGTTTGACTGGCATAAGGCTTTTACAGGGTTACTTTCCTGACCCTGATTTTAGGAGAACACATGTATAAACCACATTTGTAAATTCACCAAGCAAGTCTCAGCAAATATAAATAATTGCTCAGAAAAACATATTCCTCTTAGAATTATTTTTATGTTTTGTTTGTAAAAGTTAAAATAAATAGAACATTTTAGTAGCTCTCAGTTTTAGGAAAAGGCCATGTATTTACTTACAAGAATTCTAGAAGTCAAAAGAATG
Source organism: Myotis davidii (assembly GCF_000327345.1). NCBI lineage: Eukaryota > Metazoa > Chordata > Mammalia > Chiroptera > Vespertilionidae > Myotis > Myotis davidii. The sequence continues at coordinate 3,488,515 of NW_006297021.1, read as the reverse complement.
AAATTCCATCACCAGCCTGCAAATTAACAAAATAACAAAGCCTAAGACAATATGATTTTACTCAAGCCACTTAATTGAATACAACTGATAAAACATGATTACATGATTCATGACTTAACGATATGCATTTCTATAGCATTGGTGATGGTAAATAATAATGTAACAATAATAAGATGCTGATAAATAATAACGTGACAATAATATTATAACCCTTCTTTCCAAAGATTAAACTGGGGCATATCATAAATCTGTTATTTTAAAAAAATGCTATTCTTTCATGTTTTAAGCATTTTAAACTGCCAATTTGTTTATATGCATGCTGAGGACAACAACCAGGAGATTGATATATTAATTGAGAATAAAACAGTGGAGTTGTAGTCTGAACGAGCATCAACCTGTATTCAGAAATTCAGTAACAATCACAGGGAAACTGAGATTCTACACCATTGTGTTTTTTCCTAGCAAGTCTTTACAAGTCCTTCTGGATATAAGAAAGACCATCTACAGCCTTTCCACAGCCACAGATGCAGCATTTGCAGTCTGGCCAAAGGAAGGGTGGGAAGGGATGGCATGGTCAGGACTTGGTTTTCTGCCAACAACTTGATGGCAGCACTGCTTTTTTGACACTCTACCCAGATGCTCCAGTGAACTCAGAGCTGAGTCTGGTTGCCTCAGAGCATGGGCAAGAGTCTTGGTTAAGGCAGGGCTGCAGTTGTAGGGACCCAGCATCGGCAGCATTGATGTGCAAATCTAGAACTGGTGTGGAAAGAGCATGGTGGTCTTGACTGGACACTCATATGGCTGAGGACAATATGCAACATATACTATGAATTCAGGTGTTTCTCTCTCCCTTGTCCTTATGGTCTTCTCTTTTCTATACCATCATGGCTCAGTGTACAATGATTTTATGATGAAAGATACAACTTTTACAGAGAATCCGTTTTTTCATAGCAGACAGTCTGACAGGGATTTAGATGTGTCTGTGTGTGTGCTTATAGATGTATAATGATGACATCCTTAGGTTGACCTATATATGTCATCAGGAGATCTAACATTGGGTTTTGTGCAATTTTTTGAATTCTCTACCTCTGGAACTTATTATGAGTGTGATGATACGCAAAGAAGCACGGCCACAGATCTTTAATCTAGGAGGAGTCTGCAACAATGAGATGAGTTTTTAAATGGGTAGCAGCTTTTGTGCAAGCTGTGTGTCAAGATACTTGACAGAGTTAAGTAATACGATTGTAAAGTTAAGAGGCAAAGAAAAGATAGAAAATTCGTGTTTTCAGATGAGATCCGTGAGGGGGAGGAGAGTAATCTGAGTAGGGAGACATAAGAACCCTCTACAGTTAACAGGAGCTGAAGAGACATTGATTTGGGAAGAATGGGGCATAATCACCGTGTTGAATAGTGCATTCAATAATGAGCCTGATTCTTGGAAATGCTGATCAGAAGGCGGGGCTCAGAACTCCCAGAGTGACACATGCCATAATTTCCTCCGAAATAGAGCTACTCCTTACCCCTGATGCAAATAGTCTGCATGCAGTTTCAGGAGCTGTGTTGAGTAGAAAAATTGAGGCAAGAGTTGACATTGAGAAGTCTGAGGAATACATGAAAGTGATTTCAGGGAACAATAAGCACAATGGAAACATGCCACAATTCAGAGTCGGTAGCAATGCTGGAAAGTGAGGGTAATATCACCACCTGTTTGGCGGAAGGCGGCTTGATGTAGTAGCTCCATATTTTGCAAAGCCCCAAGAGGGAGAAGATAAATGAAAGAACTTGAAAGTAGAGATAATTTGAAACTATTACAAAAATAAGGAAATGGTGATGATTTAGTGACAATATATGTTTTAACAAAACATCAAGTGGAACCTTAGTAAGTCTCAGTGGAGTCACTTTGAATACTAAAACCATTGTTTACACAAACTAAACGTTGATCTTAGAGCAACCCAGCTTACATGCAGGTGACTGGTGCAGTGCTATATGTAACTGGTGGGAGGTGGGACAGGTGTGCATAGCCACAGAACTCTCAGCTTTTCATGCCAGAATACACCATCCGCCCCTCTGCTATTTAGGAAGAGTTTTCCTACTCTCACAAAGTATACTTCCCACTTATCCCATCACCTCTCAACCCCTCTCCCCTTTCTGGTCCTCTCTGTTTCATGGCTTCTGTGCAGGTTTCTACCACCCTGTCTACATGATTGGGCTAACCAGCCTCCTCAGAATAAAGTTCAGCTCTTCTCAGTGTGTTTTATGCTTTTGTATGCCAAGTAGAGGTAAGTATAATCGTCTGATTTTGTTTATTCTTATACCTTCTCACTAAGGTCCTCTAACCAAAGCCCTTCACTGCACAGCTCTGTATACACACCCCTCTCTTCTGGCTAGTCTGTTACACCATATGGTGGGAGAGAGATGAGGTAGCCTGTGTGTGGTAACTCAACATACATAAATCATTCTAGGCTGATACTCCATATATATGGAATCCTAAAATATTCCAGGATTTCACTTTAAATTGCATTATTTTAGAATGAGGCACTTGGAAATTAGCCTATTTAGGTTCACATTTTGTTCCAGAATTGTAATGCCTAACCTTTTGGCATATAAGAATTGATTCAGTGGGAACATTAGTGAAATAGAGAAAAGAGCACAATCTATCTGGGGTCTGTTATTTGTCTCAATTGCTTAGATTGTTTCCATTTTTTAAAATTAACTGAATGGTGTCTGGCATCTGCCAAATATAACTCTGACAAACAAGAGACTTGGCAGGAGAAAGCTGGCATGTGGATCAAATACTGAATTCATCAGGGGAACTGTTTCTTTTATTTCTTTTCTTATTTTTAGATTTATTTATCCAATTGGTCAACATGAACATATTGCACAAGGTGGTGGGCACATGGCACAATAAGCTATATTTCATTTAGATGGAACAATGCTCTTGTCACTTCACTGCCCACGTTAGGTGCCGATGACTCCTTTGCCTTAATACTCAAATTTAAGTTTTCCTTTTCAGATTTCAGTCTCCCATGCTACCCATTCACACTGTTGGCCTCCACAGCCCATCATTCACCAACCCTGTTGCACCATCTGGTGAATTTCCATTCATTCATTCACTTATCCATTCACCTTTGGGTACACCTCTGAACTCAGCATGGAGGTTGTTCATAAAAAGACATCTTCATTCTTTCCCTTGATATAATGAGTTTATAATCAAATTGAGAATTTCAAGATATTTTCTCATGAATAGTTACAAAAGGGCAGACTATGATTAGATTCCAAATGAATGATATATGTACATATATAGTACTAGAGAAGTTAGGAGGGAGTAGAGATCATTGTAATTTAGATTAATTAATTCATTCATTCAACACAAACTATATCTGGCACTGTTCTAGATGCTAAGAATACTGAAATTACAAAAAAATGTATAAATTGTTTTTAGCTGGAGGGAGACACGAATAATGTTAAATAGCAATAAAGGCAGAATAAATAGTGCAGGTGAGTGTAATAAAAATAGTTGAGGAAAAGTTTTAGTTTTAAATGAAATGTCAAGGAAAGTTCTCAGTGAGATTAGATTTGCATAAATAACTTACAAAGTGAGTGAGTCATATGAACATATGAGGCAGGAGCACATATAGGCCTTGAGATAAGGTAGATCTGGATTATTAAAAATAAACTCTAGAAGGCCAGTGAGTGAACAAGGGGGAACCAGTAGAAGATAAAGTTGGAGAGTATGAGGACCAAGATCGTGAAGGAGATTGTAGGCCTTAATAAGAATGTTGGCTTTCACTCGAAACTCGATGTCTTTGGAGCTTTTTAAGCAGAAAAGTGACATGATCCCACTTCCATTTTGACAGTTGTATCTGGTGGTGTGTTGAGAATTATCTGACACAGGGGAGGGGAGGACAGTATCATGAAGATCTAGGAGAGAGATGATGATGGCTTAGCATAGGATGGTAGCCATGAAGTAATCAGATGTTTTCAGATTTTGAAGGTATTCGGAAGAAAGACCCTAAATATTTTGCTGAACAACTGAATACTGAATGACAGAAAAAGTATTATTAAGGATGAAACCAAAATTTTTGGCATAAGCAATTAGAAAACTAGAAGGGGGGAAGTATCTCTGAGTTGGAGAATACTGGCACATCTCAGCTCTGGGCAAACCATGTAACTCACATTGGTCAGCCTGAATTTTCATTTCTTTTTGCTGCAGTTGTGTTAGAAATGTGCACACGAATCACACCAGGACAATAAAACTCAATCTGGGATTTTGGTGAAATTATTAGAAACAGAAGCTCTCTTTCTACTTGAGTTGCTTGACTGGTAAGAACTTAAACCTGGATTTTACTAGTCAACTCTCTGCCACAAGACAAAGAGGTGGCTTGAGAATGAAGCTCACAAGGAACCCCCAGGAGGAGGAAGTCCGATTTTTGATGGCATCACTTGAACACCTGCATCCATATGGGCCATAAGGCAACTATTTTCCTGAATTTTTTACTCTGTAACCCCAAATAAAATGACTGGCCTCCCGATCTTTTTTCTTTTGCACAAGTCAACTTGAGTTAGAATTCTGTCACTTTTAGCCATAGGAATTCTAATTAACATAAAATGGTAAAAATATTTAATAAAAAATATGCTGGTGTGGTGTGTAGACTGGAAAGAAGGAGGATAGTAGAGGAGGGACTTCTGCTGGAAACTAACCAATCAACCAGCTCAGAGTGATTCGGTCTCCTGAGAGAGGTGGCTGCCGGGAGGAAAGGGGCTACTATGGAAGAACACTTGAAATGATTTCATGTTTGGATAATGGATGTATCACAGATGACCTAGAGCTTTGCATCTGTGCACATGAGGAGGAGTCAGTCAGGAGGAGGGTTAAGTTCTGAAGGAGTGGCTGGACTATGCAAGTGACTACCACTGTAACTTGAATCTCCTATATCTATTATATCCTAATATGATTGTAATGTACAGCTGCAAATATAGCAAAGCATGGGACCAACTATGTTCCCTCAATGCTTGCATATTTTCTTATGGTAAATATCAAACTAAAGGCCAGAATGTATAGAAGATATTTGCTAATTAGCTGGTATCGAATCAGAAATTCTCATTTCCCTTAGGCAATGTTTCTTCAAAGTCCACCCATTTGGGGGAGATTCCCAGAGTATAAATCCCCTATTTTGTGATTCCTGTATTTTTAAATAGCTTAATATAAGACAGTTGTAGTATACTGGAAAGTGTATTGGCCGTATTTTAGAAGATGAGAGTTTTCATCCAGATTCTGTAAAACACTAGTGAAGATCCTTCTAAAAGTCAACGTATCTCTCTTAACCACAGTTCCTCATCTGTAAAATGGAGTCAATATTACCTACTCAAAGGGCATATGGAAATTGAACAAGATAATAAACATGAAAAAATGTATATTCTGCAAAGCACTATTCAACCATGCAGCATACTATAGTTATACCATAATAATTAGAAATAAAATGTATGTATTGCCTGCTGAAAACTAACTTCCAACCTGTCTTGTAAATATAATTACTTTCAAAATCACTTTTTAAAAGTAGATGAAGTAGGCAACCATTTTTATGGGAGAGAATGTAGCACAGTGAATAAAAATTATAGGCCACACAGTAGTTAGAAGCATGGAATCAGGGAGACCAGAGTTCACATCTCCATTCCACCACTTACTACGTAGGTGACTTGGGGCAGGTTACTTACCCAACCCTCATTCATGAAAGAGTCAGTGCTGTACTCCTGGAGTGCTGTGACTGGGAATGAGGTCGCCGTGTAAAATGGTTACAGTAGGATCTGACACAGGACAGGTGCTTGCTGAGTGGTGAGATGTCAGAAATACCCTGCAAACCCAGATGCTCACAGAAGCAAACACGGGCATGAAGCCAACTGGAGGCCAACTCTTTTGAGCTAATTTTAGACCTTTAGAAATTTTTCATGAAACTACAAATATTTTGAGAAGGGGTCACCCACTGAGCCTCCATGAGACACCAACAAATAGAATAAATGTGTTCCCTCCACGCCTCCAGAGGCAGGCGAAGTGTGTGGTTTGGTAGCAGGAAAGGGGTTCGGAAAGGTGTGGAGCAGATGTAGATGTGGGAGGGGCGTCACGCAGAAAGCAAGGAGAAGCACATCCCTAGTAGGTGGTTGGGGTGGGGGCGGCAGGGAAGTGGGGAGAACAAGAGCCATGTCTAAAAGGAAAATGAAATAGTGGATAATCAACAGTGAAATGACTTATCATGAGTTAAAATAGTATCAAAATAAGTATTTTACAGGTAGGCCAGTGTGCCCTATTTTGCGGATTATGGGGTATATAAAAATCCACCATTGAAATGGATAAATTTGGGGACCATTGTTTGCCTTATTAAACGTATCTCAAGTTACACAGAATGGATTAACCTTGGGGTGCTGGTGCTTATTAAATTTCCCAAAGCTTATTCAGAATAAAATTCAGTGGTCAAAAATAACTTGTATTCATTGCCTTTCAGGTAATCTTTGCTATTAAAAATGTGAGAGTACATAATTAGTTTCTTGTTGGTCTAAGGGTCATAGGAAATCTTCATGTTACACATAATTTTGTTGAATTATGTCTCTTATATATTCCATTAGCTCTTCTTGCTCCCAAAGTAGAAAGAAAGTGTTATTGGTGATAAAATGGTTGGAAAACTAGCAGGAAGTACTTTACATTTTATAAGCCTCACTATTCTAACCTGAGAATTGAAGTTATCGGAACATACTCTAATTGCTTTACTGGTTCATGGTGAGAGAAAGAAGACAACACTTATTAAAAAAATCCATACAGTGTTGTGTCTGGTGGGTTCTACTGCTATACCCAACTGGAAACAACAGTGTAAATGCTATCTTTGACTCAGAGCGGATAACTTCATCTTGATGCATGTTTTTTTTTTCTTTATTAACTATCTGCACATTAGCTTTACACATACAACCTGAGAGGGATTTTCTGAAGTTTATCAAGGTAATATTTATAAACTTCCCTGAAATCCCTAGCTGAAAGAGAAAATGTCAGGTAATATCACTTGTCTAAAAATGAGACCTTTTGTAAGCTTTCATTATAATTTTAAATTTCCTTATATTAAGGCATGTGCATCAATCAAATATAATGAGCAGTGACTATTTGCACATTCTAAGTTCTTTGGGGCCAAAAACAGAGTCACTTACTTATTCCCGCCCCCCACAAGTTATAGTTCTTAAAGTTGTTAGTGTTAATGATGATGGTAGTACTATCCGTGGCACTAGTAGTAGTAATAATAATAATACTAGTATAATTGTCTAGATCATGGCATATACTGCTCTTCTCTCTGGAAATTATTAAGTAGGGGTGGTGGTGTCTTTTATGGTTTACTTATAGGGCTCAAGGCACAGTTCAGCATTAAAGTTAGCATTAAACTTGGCTACATTCAAGGAAGCCAGGATCTGAAGCAGGAACATAGATAGCGGGTCCGCAACTTAATTTATATATAAACATTATTTTGTAACAATGGTCAGTGCAGTAGGCCTATCTTGATGATTCTGTCCTTAAGGTTTAAGTTTCCTGCCCTTATCAATAAAGTCTAATCTTATTATTGAACAGAATCCCCTTATGTGTTTAAGATCCAGTGGCATGCAGTTGCAAATAGAGTTACATGCCCTGGTGTGACTGGAGTGATTTGGGGAAATGTTCTGAAATGACCAGGGTTATGAATCATGCTCTGCAGATTCATGTCTGAATATCTGGAACCTAGTGCAGTGTATGACATGCAGCAATAAATACATGGGTCATACTTTACCACCTCTGTCTCTGGGGGTGGGAATGGGACATACAGAGAGGGATGAGTTTACTCTCATTCTTTCTCAGACTCACATCTCCAGGCTTTTTATCACTTTGCATGATAAATAACTTAGGCAACTGTGTTTAGCTATTATAAATGTATAGATATATTCATTTATATTTTTCCAGATTTTTTGAGACATAATTGACACATAAGATTGTGTAAGTTGAATGTGCACAATGCATTAATTTGATGCACATATATATTGCAAAATGATTATTACACTCAGGTTAGTTAACACACATATTCATCACCTCACATGATTACAGTGTGTCTGTGTATGTGTGTGTGTGATGGGAACATTTAAGAGCTACTATTTTATTAACTTTCAAGCACATAACACCGTGTGTTAACTACAGTCAGAATGCTGTATATTACTTCCCGGAACTTACTCATCTCATAGCTGGGAGTCTGCACCCTTTGGCCAGCACCTTCCATGTCCTCACCCCTTAGTTCTTGGCTACCACTATTCCGCTCCGTCTCTGTGAGACACATATCTGATTTCCAAATATTTTCTCCTATTTCATAGGTTTCCTCTTTATTTTGTTGATTGTTTCTTTGCTGTGTAGAAATTTCCAATATTTAGATTGTATTGTAGAATGGCTCTATAGTTTACTGTCCAAATCAACACTTTTACTTTATTATATATTTTTATACATTTCAGAAAGGAAGGGGGAGGGAGAGAGCAATGGAAACATCATGATGACAAAGAATCATCCATCAGCTGCCTCCAGCACGCCCCCTACTGGGGAATGAGCCTGTAACCTAGGAATGTGTCCTGACAGGGAATCGAACTGTGATCTCCCAGTTCATAAGTCAATGCTGGGCCAAATCAATACACTTTTAAGAGTGCAAAGGGTATCAGTTATGCCAAGGCAACAGGCATCCTTTGTTGGTCTCGACAATCATGATGGTAGGTCTGCTGATTATATGCTCTGAGCATGGGAGAGCGTGCCTATGTTTTTTTTTAAATATATTTTATTGATTTTTTACAGAGAGGAAGGGAGAAGGATAGAGAGCTAGAAACATCGACGACAGAAAAACATCGATCAGCTGCCTCCTGCACACCCCCTACTGGAGATGTGCCCGCAACCAAGGTACATGCCCTTGACCGGAATCAAACCTGGGACCCTTGAGTCTGAAGGTCGATGCTCCATCCACTGAGCCAAACCAGTCAGGGCTCCCCCAATGTTTAGTGAAAGTAGATTTTATGTATGTTCCTGAAAAATACTTTCTAAATGGGTTTTATAATAATTGAATCCCACTTTAACTGCAAGGAAGGATCTTGCTATTTAAAGGAATTGTATGGTGATTCCAATTGCAAACTGGATAATGGTAATTCTCCCCACTTCAAATTTCACTTTTATAAGCATTGTTATAGGTTGAAATGACTTAGCTCCCAGTACATCTGAATAATAATCAGTGCCTAATAGCTCTGTAAAGAATATGTATTAACTAATTTCCTGGCAATATGGTTAGAGCCTTCCTGTACTCTCTCCTTTCCCCCAAATTGTATATCCCAGCCATTAGCAAATTCAGTGGGGTTTTCCTTTAAGATAGAACCTGAATCAGATACTGCTCACCCCCAAGACCAAGGGACCATTGCCTCTCACCTTGTCTACTCCCGTGGCTTATAGTTCTGCAGAACCATTCGTTAGAGATTTTTATCTGCAGATTATTCAACAGAGATTATTCTGTTCACAGATCACATGGACATTCCTACTTGAAACTATTATATTCCGAGTAGAGAAAAGGCGTTACTATTGTCTGCAAGGTTTTGCCTGGCCCAACCCTGCTGTATCCTCTCCAACCGCACTTCCTTTCCTCCCCGGCAGTCAGTCCAGAGTGACTCAAGCACAGGAAGCATGTGTGAGCTCTCCTGCCCTTGCACTTGGTGACGCCCATCTATTCCCACAGCTCATACCTCTGCCATTATTTACTTCTCTGGTTAAATATCACTTTTTGTGAGAGATTACCCTAGATCATCCTAACCAAAAATTAAATATCTGCCTTTCTTCCATGCTTTTTTTCAAAGCACTTACTCATTTTTCATGTTCTATCACATGCATTTGTCTATTTTTTGTCTTTCTAAGTAGGCCACGACATCCATCAAGTGAGGGGCTTCTTCTTCTACTATATCTGAAGCCTTTAAGTAAGTGCTCGTACACGGTAGGCGTCCAATTCAGATTTTTTTAGGAATAAATAAATGAATTTCTATGAAGGGATACAGAGTAGGTCAAATCTCAGGTTGAAAACTCAAAAATAAGTAAAATCTTGCATTCAAATCTCTTTCTCATTCAATCATTTACCCTCTAAATGGGAGGAGAGACGGTAGGAAAAAAAATGTCAACCATTGGAGAATTAGAGAAGCCAGCCAGTGAATGCTGAAGACTTGACTAAGAATGGAGAGGCTGTGCTGTTTGTACTATTTTAATGCAGAGCTTTGCCGACTCTGAGATGGTTCTCTTTGGGTGCACTGCTCTCTTCAAAGAGTAGAAATTGCTGCTTCTCAGCTCTGATTAAAAGATGGGCTGCCCAGCCGGTGTGGCTCAGTGGTTGAGCACCAACCTATGAACCAGGCGGTCAAGGTTCAATTCCAGGTCAGGGCACGTGCCCAGGTTGCAGGCTCGATCCCCAGTGGGGGCATGCAGGAGGCAGCCGAAAAATGATTCGCTCTCATCATGGGTGTTTCTATCTCTCCCTCTTCCTTTCTGAAATCAATAAACAATATATATTAAAAGCAATAAAAAAGATGGCCTTTCCTCCATGCCCTAAAGATCCCCAGATTACTTCTCCTCTGGCTGATGGAAGGCAAGGTGGTCCACTCCTTAGAAGATTCCAGGGGATGGAGGCTGAGAAACATGAGCAAAGCCACAGCTCTGACCTTGACTGCCCCGAAGTTGCCCGGGAAGAAGGCTGATCTCTCAGTGACGAAGGAGGAGCCATTCAGTGCTTTATGGACCACAGACCATCGCACTCTGAGGCAGGCCGGCGGCATGGGTGGTGGAACCTGATGGACCACCCTCCCTGCAGCTCAATGCACACAGCGGCCTGGCAGCTCTCTGCTCTGCCCTCCTGTAGCTTCTGGACTCCTTCCAAGGGGAGCAGTGGCTGTACCTGCAACGGCTCTGAAGTGGCACCAAGCCCAGCGTTGCTAAGTCGGAGGAAGTGGACTTAGTCCAGGACCAGTCTTTTGATGGGAATCATGGAGCTCTATACCAGCGGTTCTCAGCCTGTGGGTCGCGACCCCTTTGGCGGTCGAATGACCCTTTCACAGGGGTCGCCTAAGACCATCCTGTATATCAGATATTTACATTACGATTCATAACATTAGCAACATTACAGTTATGAAGTAGTAGCAAAATTAATTTTATGGTTGGGTCACAACATGAGGAACTGTTTTTGAAGGGACAGTAGGTTGAGAACCACTGCAAATTATTTTTAATCTTGACACCTTCCTGCCAAATAGTCAAGTTGTTAATAATTATGTAAACCTTCAAACTACATTTTGACAAGTTTTTCTTTTGAAAAAATCAGAGAAAAATAAAAACCCAAAAAAGAAATGTGGATGCTAATGTCTGAACCAAGCTTTCAAAGACCTTTGCAGTTTTTACTAAGAACTGAGGTGAGGTTTCCTTTTTAGAATTTCCACATCTGTATCATAATTTGCTAATTAATACACAATTTTTACTGTGTGCCTATATTTTTATTTTTATTATTTTGTGTGTTAATAAAGACCTGGTGAGATGTAAGTTGAATATAACAGTTTATTAAAACTGAGTAACTTTTCCTTTAATCTTAGGCAAGTATGAAATGGGTAGATGAAGGGAGCTTGTTATTACCCAGATCACAGTGATCCATTCCTCATGTTTGGAAATATTAGAATGCAAATGCAGTCATGATATCATCTACGTGCCTTATTCTCCCTGTTTAAGAACTGCTTCTGCATGCTTTATCACACTTGACCTTTAGAGCAGTCTTGGAATTCTTATCTTTGGGTTGGAGGGTACTTCTGATATAGAGAATCTAAATAATTTGGCCACAGATAGTGAATCAGTGGTGGAGTTGAGATTGGGCTGCACATCATCTGACTCGTCTTCTCTCTCCATGTCACCATCATCCGTGTGGCTCTGTCGGTTTTCCCTGGCACTTCCTTATGTACTGGGTCCCTGTGCTGAAGTTTGGCTCTTGTAATTCATTTAAAATTGGCCTTGAACCCCCATATCAGAACACATAGAAATTAAATTGTCCACAGATACGTAACATTAATCTCTGAAACAATAAGAATGTTTTCTAAATATGTAAGTCCATATTTCTGAAAATATTAGTAAAACAATTGTCTTATTAAGGTATGAGCCATAGATTATCTTCAGCATATTCCACCCATGTGAACTTCTCATTGCAACAAAGACTCAGATGGCTTGAGCAAGTGCATTCTTATTTTGAGGATGGTTCCTGGATATATTAATAAAATATTTATATTTGAGTTTTCTAGATGCATTAAATTAGAAAACGATAGTCTACAGCAGTGATGGTGAACCTATGACACGCGTGTCAGAGGTGACACGCAAACTCATTTTTTTTGGTTGATTTTTCTTTGTTAAATGGCATTTGAATATCTAAAATAAATATCAAAAATATAAGTCTTTGTTTTACTATGGTTGCAAATATCAAAAAATGTCTATATGTGAGGCGGCACCAGAGTTAAGTTAGGGTTTTTCAAAATGCTGACACACCGAGCTCAGAAGGTTCCCCACCACTGCCCTAGAGCTGTGTCGTCCGTGTGGAGGTCAGCGACCACACGTGGCTACTGAGCACCCGCAGTGTGGCTACTCTGAGTGGGGATGTGCGGTGACAGATTTTTGTAAAGACTTCATACAAAAGAATAACATACAATATCTCATTAGTATTTTATATTGATTATGTATTAAAAATCTTTTATATGTATTAAGTAGTAGGTATTATTGAAGTTAATTTCACTTGTTGCTTTTTACTTTTTAAAAAGTGGCTACTTGAAAATGAGAACCTACCCATGTGGTTTACAGTATATTTCAATAGGATCATGTTGCTCTAGAATCAAAGATATCTAAGATATGGTTTATGTCTCTGAAACATTTGGAGGTGGGGGATAGATCTGTTTAAACAGCAAGTGATTTGGTAAAAGAAAATAGCATCTTCAAATAACCTCAAAGAAGGGGAACTCAGTGTGGTCTACAAGACTTGAGGGGAGTTTGATGTTAAGAGCGGCAAGTGAGCCTTTGATAAGGACCAGGGAGAGGGTGGTACCACTGTCAGTGACCAACTAAGAATGAAGAGAAAGGATGAAAAGATGGCAAAGGACAATGAAAAACCTGACTCTTCTATGAGCCCGGAGGGGATAATTGCTAATAAAAAATTAGGTGCCTTTCTGATTTTCATTTAAATTCCGAATTTTATTTTTTTTAAAATATATTTTATTGATTTTTTACAGAGAGGAAAGAAGAGAGAGAGAGAGTTAGAAACATCGATGAGAGAGAAACATCGATCAGCTGCCTCCTGCACATCTCCTACTGGGGATGTGCCCGCAACCCAGGTACATGCCCTTGACCGGAATCGAACCTGGGACCTTTCAGTCCGCAAGCCAACGCTCTATCCACTGAGTCAAACCGGTTTTGGCTAAATTCCGAATTTTAAAATCAAATGTGGCAAGTCAAATGTACCATATGTGTTTTATTCCTCCAAATAAATAACATTTGTTAGTCAAAACTCGAGGAGTTCTCGCTACCTGTTTCTCCCTCCTAGATTTTAGCTGCCCCTTTATTTCTGCCACAGCACCCAATCTGAAGTGGCTTAGTAAATAGCTACAGAATTCCAGTATTAGATGGCTCATTGCTCCATGCACTTGTCAAAAATTCTGCACACAGCAAGATAACCTTAGGACGTAAAACTTAACACATGTGAATTAATCACTGATTCTAGTTTTGGTTACAAAGTCCATAAGAAAAATAAATCAATTTTTAACTTAAATTAAAAAAGGCCTACCCAGAAGAGGGGTAGCTGATAATCTGACTTGTTTCAATAAGAACATGTGTTTAACCATATGTCAAAGAGAACACCAGCTTGAATGTTTTGTTTTTAAATTTGGAATCAAAATAGTAGAATGAAAGTTATGTTTTTTTTGTGTGTGTTTTTTTGGTTTGTTTTTTTTTTTTACTCTGAACTAGTTGTCTAATTTATAGGAAACACTAAAATAATGATGTTGTTTCTGGGTTATTGGCCTCTTAATCTCATATATTAGTCAGGTAATACACCGCTACCACACTCTTCTATTTAGTTATTTTTATTTATGTGCCATTATTTTTGGAGTACAGAAGAAGGACAAACCCTGGGTGTTTGGGCCGTGATGTCACCTCATGTATAACGCTCAGAAGACCATTTTCTTGGTGGAGAATACAAATGACAGTTCTTGACTTTCTTTTCTTTTTAATTTCTATGGACTTAATTGGGTGACATTGATTAATAAAATTATATAGGCTTCAGGTGTACAATTCTATAATCTTTCACCTGTATATGATATTATATGTTCACCACCTAAAGTCAAGTCTTCTTCCATCACCATTTATGCCTGCCCCCTTTACCCTCTCTTACCCCTCTCCCCTCTGGCACTCACCATACTGTTGTCTGTATCTATGAGGTTTCTGTGTGGGTTCTTTTGTTTGTTGTTGTTGTTTTGCTTAATCTATTCACCTTTTTCACAAGCTCCTTAACCCCTCCCCTCTGACAGCTGTCGGTCTGTTTTCTGTAGCTGTGAGTCTGTTTGTATTTTGCTTGCTTATCTGTCCCACATGTAAGTGAAATCATACAGTGCTTATCTTTTCTGACTGACTTATTTCACTTAGCATGATGCTCTGCAGGTCCATCCACGCTGTCACAAAGGGTGAGGTTTCCTTCTTTTTACTGCTGAGTAGTATTCCATGGTGTAGATGTAGCACAGCTTTTTTATCCATTCATCTACTGATAGGCACTTGGGCTGTTTCCAAATCTCGGCTATTGTAAATAGCGCTGCAATGAACATAGCGTTGCTTGATATGCAAGAACACTGCTTTTGGCCCTTTTCATAGTCTGCTCTAACCCCTTGATAATTACAAAGACTGTCTCTGCAACAACAGGAAAATCCAGGAGGAATTTTCATTCAGTAGCTGTGCCTCACCCGTGAAATTGTAGTTGGTCATTTCATCAGAATTTGCCTCCCAGGGGCCCTAAATTAGAAAACAGTGCTATTGGAAATGCTAAAACAGAGAAGCTCAAAGGTGTGGAGAAAATAATGTTGTGTCAGTGGAAAACACTGCTAAATAAGGTAAGGCAATGGGATATTTAATTTAATAGTGTGTAAATCCTAACCCAAAAGGGCTCAATTCCAGGACAGCAAATTCTCAACTACTTCAGACTCCACCTATCACAACATATCCTTGCCGGTTTCAAGCCGGGGGGGGACCTGTCCTTTCTCTCTTTGCTTTCCTGTAATTACTTGTATAAGTTTTCTTCCTTTTCTATTCCAGTTACTGACATAAAAACCACATTAGAAATTTGTTTTTTAATTTATTATAGAGAGAGGAAGGAAGAAAGGAAGAGAGAAAGAGAGAGAAACATGGATGTGAGAGACAAATATCTATTTGTTGCCTCCCATATACGTTCCAGGCTCAAACTGGAAATTGAACAGGCAACCTAGGTGTGAATGCTGGTTGGGGATTGAAACCACTACTTTTTGGTGTACGGGATGATGACCCAACCAACTGAGCCAGACTGGCCAAGGCCCATATTAGAAATTCTTTAATGCCACACATTTATGAACATCAAAACATTAATTGTGTAATTAGCCTATCTTTGGCTATTTGCAACTTATCCTGTCACTAACCATCAGTAGTTGGTCATAATTATTGATTTAGGGTAGAGTTTTATGTGCTTTTCATTTTTTAACAAAATACATAGTTCACAATATACTTTATTACATTAATATCTGGGGGATTTTTAAAATCCTCACTCACCAAAATAATGGAAAATGGCCCTGCATGTTTTGTTAATTATGGCAAATACAGGATACACCTTCTGAAGTTCTCTTGAAAATCAATGATTGTGATGTAATATGTAGGTAGTGAAATAATGTATGGCTCTTGCTCTCTTACACTAAGGTAGATTAAATTGGTTCATTGATGTAATAAAGGAATCACCCAAATCAAGAAAGTGGGAAACTAAGAAATGCTATTTGATGCTTCTTCATGTGCATTTTTAAGAATCTTCCCAATTAGACTGATGTTTCAGGGACCGGTTAATGCTCTTTTCTGTCCCATTCTGCCCAACACCTATGGGCTAAGCATCACCTGTGATAGCTACACATTTCATAAAACACAACCAGAGAAGGAACAAAATCACGCCTTTTAATGGCTAGCAGACGGGTAATGAGGAATAAATAGTATTAAGGAGCCTAGAATGACTGGTTTCTGCTTCACTGTCGGCTGAAGTGAACACAGGGGTTTCAGACAGATCACACCCTGAGACGTGAATCAAATTCATCCTGCAGTCCCAGGAGTCTTTGACAAGGAAGTGCGTGTCAATAATCCTAGATCCCCAGAATTTTCAGAGTACCAAGACAGGTTTTTAAAAAAGAAATCTCAAAATACTCTGGAACTCAGAAGGACTGTAGACTCAGAGATTAAAGAAGAGTTAAGGCACAGGCCTAGGTAAGGGGGAGTGAGGAAAGGTCAGGTGATATCCCGTTGTGTAACCAGACAACCAAGGGGTCCAGGCTGCCTGCCACTACTTCAGCCAATTAAGCAGAAGTGGGGTTTAATCATATATGAGTGTTTATTCTAATATCCTGCCCCTCGCATTCGGATGGTTATGTCTACACTCAGCAGATGTGAAGCAAACAAACCTTGATATAGGACTAAAGCTCAAGCAAGTGCAGAGCCAGAGAAAGAGTTAAATGTCATAGTTAAGCTCGGAGTAATACGATGTAAATGGCAAAGAAAAACAATTCACTATAAGCATTTATGTTCACCACCCAATGGGCTTTTCAATAAATCATTCACGAGGAGCAAATGCACAAAAACATGTTTCCATCGGCAAAGGCTTGTTAAATCTCCCAGAGCAAGTTGTTGCTTTACCCCCTGCTTCGAAGGACTCAGCTCAATCCTACAAATTGGTTGAGGTGGGGAAATATTAGTTCCAGAGGTCCTTGTAAACATTTCACTTTTATTTTTAGAAAAATATTATTTGTCAAAAACTGCAGGTGTGAGGAAACTAATATTGAATGTCTCCCATGAACTACTCTACACCTCACCCCATCAGGGTGCCCTTGGACTAAACAAATGGCATGAGAAACACCAACCTTGTAACTTCAGATACTCCAAAGCTTATTACAGCTGAAAATGAGTAAAATATGACATCCTCCCGGCCTATTACAATAGAGAGCAGATCTACCCCCTGCTCAGATGGAAAAGCAACCCCATTACAGCCTCCAGTAGCGAGCACACATGTACCCAAGCTTCTACATGTGCTACCCTTCGCCACTCTACACAATATAGTCTAAGTTCTTAGATTAAATTCCTAGTTAGAAGAGAATGATAAAAGTGTTTACTGTGAGAAAACAATCTTAAGATACTACAGAAGAAATATTATTTTTATTCCGTGTTTCCATTCATACACATAGATCATAGCCTCTTCCATATCCTGTTGAATTTTGGGTTGGACGGGCAACACTAACCTTACACCTAGCTCTCCGGAAACAGGTACCAAGAGATGTTCTCTGTTTGCCAGAAGATAAAACCCACATCTATGCAAGATTTCATGGAGAGCTCATGTGCAAACAGTATTTTTTTTTCAGATTATCTAAAGGGTAAAATTAATTGAAACATATATGCAAATATGGACTTGGGTTTTTGGGATTGGCTAGGCTTCCAGTCAAATACAACCTTAGGATTCCTTTTCTGATTTGTATAAAGAAGTCATCTCTGACTACACATAGAAATGTCCCGGTTTCAGAGAGCAATGTCTCCCTTTGACACATTTCTTACACAAATACACATACACACACACTCTCACAGGCACACACACTGTATGGCTGCCAAATAAGCACCTGAATGATGATAAAAAAAAAATGAAATCAGTTGCTGCTTAGGTTTACGGAGCCTCCTGGCAGGTACTACAATAAAAGTAAAAATAGCAAAGACCCACAGCTAAGATTAGACTTTATAAGGAAAGCTGAATTTAGTGGACCCCTAACTTTGCTATTGCTTTTGAATATTCATGAGCATCTTCTTCACTGAGCTCCTATGGAATTAGGTTTGAGGTTAAGTCTACTCTAAACATACTCAAATAACAAGATAACATTGATTTTCAAAGCCTCCTTTCTAAAGCTTGCTTTCCAATCATTCAGTTTTTACAGTATTTGTTCTCTGGGCACTCTCAAGGTTTTCACATCGTTCTTGCGGGTGAACTCAGCCCTCGGACTGCTATGAACTATAGTGGAGAGAACTTTCCTAACTATGACATGCTATTTCCTTTAGTTCCTTTGGGACTAAAGGTCAAAGACCGTTAGAATGGGAGTAAATTCCAAATATTTCATACAGAAATGAGGGAAATAAGCTTTAAAGGGACTAAATGGTGTTCCTAAAGTTGTCAGAACTGAAAACCATAATATATTTGTGAATTACCAGGCAATATTTTTTTTCTGCTATATTATACCCCCATTTATGATAACACTTCACATAAATGTGTTATATTCTCTCCTGCTCCCTTCCTCTCTGAAATAAATAAAAAAGGTTTTTAAAAAAGAAGTCATTTGTATAACATTATACATTTGCCTATTTCTTTAACAAAAAATTGCCTAGTGTTTACTTGAGTCAATTTCCTAACTTACTCTCAGGAAATTGAGAGGAGAGGTGACTTGCCAGGAGCAGGTCCATCCTTGCTGTTTCAAGGGACCTGACATATATGGCATACTGTTCTTAATATGTTTGCTCACCTTTTGGCACTATGTGTTTTAACCAAGGTCACCTCTCTGAGAAAGGTTGTTTCCCCAGATAGGGATTTTCCCCTGAAGTTAGGGAGGGAATAAAACCTCTTAAATGCCAGGCGGGTAATTA
>NW_006297021.1:3443413-3469375 GCF_000327345.1 Myotis davidii | reverse complement strand
TACAGAAAGTGGCAAGAGAACCCGGCTACAGAACCTGGCGACCGAACCTGGCTGGAGAACCTAGCGAGAGAACATGGCCACAGAACCTGGCTGGCTGGAGATCCTAACCAGAACTTTGCTGGAGATCCTGACCAGAACTTGGCTAGAGGAACCTGGCTATGATGATCACCCGAACGCTGCCTCCGTGTCATTCCTTCTTCGCCGACTCCGTCCGCACCTATGGGGAACCCCTGGACCTGCTGGAGCTGGACCCCAGCATATGGCGCCCGAACAGGGACCCCTAGGTAAGCCGAGCTGGACCCCAGCAGTGACTGGGAGAGTGGTGGAAGCATTCCCAATGCCATGGTCTCAGGGGGATGGCTGTTCCTCAGAAGAGCAGGACAGTGCCCGTGTCACATCTAGAGACTGTGTCTCCCATTTCAGACAAACGAGTAAGAAGTCCAGCAGGATGGGGACATTGACTCAGGAGCCAAGGGAGACCTGTGTATAATGGAAGAGAAGGTATCTGAGCAAACCCTTCAGACAAATGACCCTCATGTGAGTCTTCTTCCTGTTCCTGGGGCAGGTTAGTAGAGCACTGGTTCCAGTTCAAGGCTCAGAGTCAATCACTAGAGAAACTACCATGATAAATCCCTGACCACTGTTTAGTGGCCGAGGAAGGACATGTGGGGACAAGGCACAGATAAATAATAGAGTACGCAGAGGTGCATGCTAACAGATGAATGTGCAATTATACAGATGCACAGGAGAGGAGTAGAAAATTGTGCCAAGGGGTCTGTATTAGTTTCCTTTATGCTGTAACTAATTATCACAATTTTACAGTCTTAACACAATAGCAATGATCTTACAGTTCTAGAAGCTAGACATCAGAAATGGGTCTTACTATGCTAAAATCAAGGTGCTGACAGGGCTGAGACTCAAAGAGATAAAGCATCTCCATGCCTTCCCTAGCTTTTAGGGCAGTGGTTCTCAACCTTCCTAATGCCGCGACCCTTTAATACAGTTCCTCATATTGTGGTGACCCCCAACCATAAAATTATTTTCGTTGCCACTTCATAACTAATTTTGTTACTGTTATGAATCGTCATGTAAATATCTGATACGCAGGATGTATTTTCATTGTTACAAATTGAACATAATTAGAGCATAGTGATTAATCACAAAAACAATATGTAATTATATATGTGTTTTCCAATGGTCTTAGGCGACCCCTGTGAAAGGGTTGTTTGACCCCCAAAGGGGTCACGACCTACAGGTTGAGAACCGCTGTTTTAGAGGCTGTTCACATCCCTTTAGCTGTGGCCCCTTCCATCATCAAACCCAGCGATGGCTGTGCGGGTCTTCCTCATCTCATCTAGCTCTTAGACACCTCTGTCTTTTTTGTTCACTTACAAGGACCCTTGTGATTGCATGGGGCCCAAGCAGATAATCCAGGTTAATCGCCCAACCTCAAGCTCCTAAATTTAATCACATCTGCAAAGTCCCTTTGGCACACAGGGTAACATATTTACAGGTTCTAAGGATTCCCGTGTGGACTTCCTTGGGGGTGGGAGCATTATTCTGCCTCTGCAGTGTCTCAGGAAACTCAGGTGACCTGAGAAGATTTCACATGAGATCGTGGTGGTGGAGTCCCACAGGATGAGCAGGGGATTTCTAAAGAGGGGGTGACTATATGGTGGAAGGAGGAAAAGATGGGCCCAGGCATAGAGAGTCCTATAAAAAAAAAATGGAGCCCAAAGCCTTCCATTCATTGCTTCCTTGTTAAATATACAATTTGCCATGTAAGCAAGCTGCTCTGACATTCCTAATCATTGTGCTCACCTGCAGATTTTTAAAGATTAATATCATATTTCTGGAGCTACCTAAATAATAAGGTGAAGCCAGTCAAACTATTCAAAAGGTTCATTCATTTCTCTCTCTTTGAAAATAAATGCAACGTTTTCTTTCAGTTAGTGTTTGAAGCACTTTTTTAATGTTCAGGAGGACTGAAAGCTATAATTACAAACAGCACTGAAATACAATCTGCCTCTTCCTTCAGTCAACAAGGACCTCCATCATCCTGCCCTGGGACCGACATATACAACTTACTAAGTAATCACCTCCTTCAGAGGGCTTTGATTTCTAAACCTCCCATCATGCCAAATGGATTGAATGTGATCTATTGCATTTGCCTTTCAACCTTCTCTAGTCTTGATGAGAAGTCTGTGAAAGTGAATTGCAAGCAGAATTAAGAGGGAGAAGTAGGGAGCGAGATTTCATGAGCCCATGCTCATCCTCCCAGATGATCCACAGCACACTGTGAACAAATGGCTGCCTCCGGTTACACAGCCAAGATCTGGGGACACTCTAGCCACCCCAGGCACCAGGGCCGTGCAAATATGCTGAGGACCATCCGGAAACAGACACAGGATGGGTTCTGGGGATGCACTCAAACTGCTTCCATGGCATAACTCAAAGCCAGTCACCATGCTCTAGTCCAAAGCTCCTCTGAGATGTCCAGACGGTTCCAGGTGAGGTTGGCTTACTTTTTCTGGGAGTGTTCCGCAGGATGCCTGCATCTGAGAGTTACACAGAGATTTCTTATCACTTAGGGGTCTCAGATCAAGCTAGATAATTGCATGTTCCCCTAAGAGAGATGCCATTTTGGAGTAGACTCAAATCCTCTATTCCTAAATATCCCTCAGCTATGAGCAAGCCAGAAATCTGACTGAACCCCAAGGTAAGGTGACCAACCTCAAGGGAGGCGTAGAGACACCGTGAGGTCCTTCCTCTTCAACATTACTCTTCACAGACAGCCATCTTATTTTATTTTATTGTGGGAAAAATCAACTGACTTAGATCATTTAAGAAGTTTTTGTGTAGCCTTTTTATAATAACATTTTTCTTCCTTTTGTGTCATGTCCCTCTAAATATGTCCCTACACTCTTGTGCTATTTCTTTGGATCTTTCCTCGGTGACCTAGCCTAATTTCCAAGGATAGTTGCATTCCCACTTGCTTTTCAGGTTTCTTATTGCCCTGATTTTTGCAAAGTTTGTGTTTTTCTATTGTTTTAGTCTTGTCTATGCATTGGGAATTCTGGCAAGAGTAGAAGTTTCCCTGAAAAAGCAATAATGCCACGAGGATTTATTTAACAACCCATCTGGAAAAGACTGTAAAATATAGCCTGTGATTGCTTACACCTCACCATTCATGGCACTGGCCATGGATTTTGACCCACCCTAGGCATTTAAGCAACAACTAATATTTAAACAGTGCCCATTCCGTGCCAAGCACTGTGGTGAGAGGCGGGGCTGAAAGTAAGAGATGAGAGGAAGGGATTTAGGGATGAGTAAGAGATGGTCCCTGCCACATAGAAAAAAACATCCAGAAAGGACACAGATATGCAAATAGTTATACTGCAATGTGATCAGTGCCTTTGCAAATGTATGAAGTAGCTCCTTTGGGAGCACAGATAAAGGAGCAATTAATTCAGCCTGAAGGAGTTCAGGGAAGCTTCAGATAAGAGGTCACGTTTCAGTTGGGCCTTGAAAGAAGAGTAGGACTTCACCAGGGACTTCAGGATGCAGAAGCGAGAGACGGGAACGAGGAAAAGTCTATGACAAGTGGAAGCAGCAGTATGAACAGAGGTTCAAAGTTCATGGCTCAGTCCCTGCTCATGTTATATGTAGTGATCCTCACCTGAGGATATTTTTCCCACTGACTTTTAGAGACAGTGGAGTGAGGGGGAGAGACAGAGAAAGAAACATCAATGTGAAAGAGACACATTGATTGGTTGCCTCCTTCCCACACATGCCTAGACTGGGGCCCGGGATCAAGCCTGCAACCAAGGTATGTGCCCTTGGCAGGAATTGAACCAGCAACCCTTCAGTCCATTAGCTAATGCTCTAAACACTGAACAAACTGGCTAGGGCTCCAATAAATATTTTTGAATGAATGACTAAGAATAAATGCATGCTTGGAGAATTGGCTACCATCTTGCTACCTCTGAGGTTTCAAAGCATGGATATTCAGGGGTAAGAAGAGGCTGTCATTGTGGCTGATTGCTTACTACTCATGAGGGGTATTAGTTGGGGTTCCCTGCCATGGTTACCATGCTTGTGTGTGGAGATGGAGGCCCTCTAACAAAATCTCTTTTCTTTTTCTTATTGACAAGTGATGAGTGGCGGCTATGCAATGGAATTGCCACCTTAGCGTTCCTTCTGCAGCCTCTTTCTGTGCTAACATGCTGCTCCAGGGCAGTGATGTAACACTGAGTTTAGAGCCAGATGGTTAATAACTCGCTAAAGAGCAAAGGGGTGGTGGGGTGGAGCATGCCAGGGAGTCAGAACAGCAAGTACAAAGTCGTCTGAGGGAGGCAGCTTGCAAAATAGCGATGGGTGCTGGACCTCTGATATCATAGGAGAACACAGTCAGAGAGGGCCATGGCGAACAGGTAAAGACCAGACACCCAAAAAGACCTTGGAGAACAAGTTGAAAATATAGGCTTAAGAGGGATGAGAAATTTCGAAGTGGTTTAAGTAAGAGTTCAACATGAGATGGTTTGAGTTTCAAAATAAAAATTACTCACTCAGCTGGTATGGCTCAGTGGTTGAGCATCCTCCACCTATGAACCAGGAGGTCACAGTTTGATTCCTAGTCAGGGCACATACCCAGGTTATAGGCTCGATCCCCATTGTGGGGTGTGCAGGAGGCAGCCCATTAATAATTCTCTCTCATCACTGATGTTTTTATATCTCTCTCTCCCTCCCTCTCTGAAATCAATAAAAATATATTTTAAAAAATCACTCTGCCTCTGGAAGGCCTGTGGACAGGGAAACATTTGTGCAGGTTGGCATTTCAGAGGGTACTGGGACAGAAATCTATGGCATTGTCCAAGTACCAGGAGAAGGGGTGTTGGGGTTGGCGTTGGCAGTGGAGTTGAAGAGAAATGAACATGTTTGAAAGAGAATTAGAAGGTAAAATATAAATTGTAAAACACCTAGGATAAATTGAAGTATTTACTGAATATTTGTAGACACATTGAAATCCTTCCAATTAAGGCAATAATTCATTCCTTCACCTTGTCAACAAATATCACTGAATACCAATTGTTAGTCAAGCAAATGTGCCAAAGCACTGGGGACGCAGCTAAAGGCAAACAAACAAGATCTCTGGTCTCATGGAACTTATATTTTGGTGGGGAGACAGACAATAACCTAACTCTGTGTAAACAATAATCTCCTATAGGGCTGTGTAGTAGGCTGCAGGAAACTGCTTTAGCCTGGGTGTCCAGGAAAGGCGCGCTGAGGAAGAAGACATCTGAAGTCACTTGAGCACAAGAAAGCCGCCATCCGAGAATGGATATACATACCCTCACCTGTGAGTCAGGTTTCCTCTAAGGCTCTCTATCACCTTGCTGACCTCCCTCTTTTGCAGATTCAAACGTCTGCTTTCACATTTGTCTGTTTGCAAGGGTCTTTATCTACGTGTCGCTCCTTGGTGACATAGCAGTGAAACTACTAGGGTTAGAAATCCCTTACAGAACGTCCTGCTACCTTCTGTCTCAGGGACAGAAGGGACTCCGATTAGTCTTCAAAACATCAAACAAACAAATGAACAAAACCCATGAACTACAGAATTCCCTGTCACACCACACGAGTCCTTTCTAAAGCTGCTTATAAAACAGATTCAGGTTTAAAAATGATTGGTTTCATTATCAATTTCCTCTTTTTAAAAAATGAATAGCAGTTCAGCATACATTTAACTGCTGATTAATATAGTGATTTGAATACTTGAGATTAATAATATCAGAGCTGTTATTTGTGGAAATAACCAGATGTCTGGAGCAGTTGCTCTCTAAGGGCTATATTTTTTAGAGTTCTGTCACTTTTTAGTAATTTATTTTTAAATAACTTATTCTAGGTTGAAATCTTGAAGGCATGTTGCATATTAAAGGGTTAATAATTAGAATTATTATAAATTTGAAACTCACAAAAGATAAATGCCTGCCTATATGCCTATATCTGCATAGATAAGGCTTTATAGTTAAAGAAGACATTCCACTTAGAAAATACCATATGCAGTATCTTAGAATACAACCGCATGGCTTGGGCTACTTCTATGATGGTGTCTGTGATGTTCATTCTAATTTTCCATGTTCCTGCAGAGGAGGAATCTGAAACCTTGGGGGAGAAAGAAAACACACAAATGCTGTGAGAGCACACACACTTCCGAGCAGCAGGCGGTCGGCATAAGTGTCAGAGATGGATCGGGACGGGTTCTATGTACAAACAATTGCCATCAGTGCGCCCTGGTGCCCGGTCCGCCGCGCACCCACGCAGTCATTGGAGCAATTGAGAATTTCAGGCAGCCTTGCCAGGGGATTAATTATTGAAAAGTTTAACTCCAAGTGCAAAATGTATCTTTATGGCAGATTTCTCAAAGAAACGTATTCTGTCCTCTCCTATTAAATTAGATTTGTGTGTCAGATACAAAATGTTTTAAATAATTTATTTACACACACACACACACACACACACACACACACACACACGTTGGTGTACTATCCGTTTTGCAGAAGGGGGAAATGATCCAACAGTGGAGAATAGATATACATACGTATTTGGCATTTCCAACCTATAAAATATCCTATTTCCATAAAATAAAAAAGGAAAGCTTTATTACTGAGGAGATGTTGACTTTTTAGTCCAACTCTGCTGCTATTTTTCACATGTTTTTAAACCAAAGCTAATAAATATATAGGTGCTGCCTAAAAATATGAGTCCTACTTTCTTATTTCTAGACAGCTACACTAAATCACACTGACTCTATTATTTAAAAAATGTAGTTAAGAATTCATTCTAGAACCTAGAATCCGACAGATTGCCTTTTTATTAGCTTGGAATCTACATGAATCAAATGCAGCATTCCTCACGTCAGAGAACTCCCAACGGCAGAGCTTGCCGGGCCTCTTTCTGCACACGCTTTTCTTTTTGTTTTCATTCATGTCAGAATTGCACAGTTTTTGACTACATAACCACGTTTCCAAACTTCCCGTGAGCATGTGGACACACGACAAAGTTATGATTAGTGTGGTAAGAGAAGTGATGTGTACCACTCAAAAGCTGCACTCCTAAAAAGAACAGAATTATCCTGAACTGGCTCATCCCCACTGTCTTCTTTAACTATAAAGCCTTATCTATGCAGATATAGGTATATAGGCAGGCATCTATCTTTTGTGAGTCAGCTCCAGCTACATCTGGAGCTACGACAGCCTTCTTGAAACTAGAGGCAAAAGCCTTGCGTTCCTGTTAGCCCTTTGTGGGCACATGAAACATTCATGAACACATATCACATATCCTATCTAAATCACTCTATTTGGGGATCTATGTTGTCTATAACCTAGTACATACATCCATCTCATCTTTCAGCTAATTCTTTTAAAAATATGTATTTTTTTATTGATTTCAGAGAGAAAGGGAGGGGAAGAGCTAGAAACATCAATGATCAGAAAGAGTCATTGATCTGCTGCCTCCTACACACCCCACACTGGGGATCGTGTTCTCAACCTGGTCAAGTGCCTTCACCAGGGATTGAAATATGACCTTCTGATTCATAGGTCGATGCTCAACCACTGAGCCCAGCCAGCTGGGTCATCTAATTCTTTCTGCTGTTCCCCAACTTCAAAGATCTCACTATTTTATAATTTATAAAATCATCATTGTGTTTATAAATAAATGTTGAAGCATTTATATGAATTGTTAAATTTGTTATATTTTAGAGACTCATGTGCCTCAAATGCAAATGAACACTCTATTGATTTAAAATTACACTGCACTTTCTCTTTCTAGGTAATGTTTTGGGTGAATATGGAAATGCTAGAGGTAAACATATAATTCCATTGTGTGAATGACATGCAGCTTTTCAAGAGGGTGATTTTGACATGTGGCTTGCCAGTGTATCATAGGACAGTTATGGAGCCACAAGTCATCTCAGAGGTTTCTTCTGGTAACCAGAGGGCATGGCGGCAAGTTAGAACTAATCAGAAACTAGATCGAGCAAGAAAAGATGCCTCATGATCTAAAAGTGCACGTAAACAATTCACATTGGAAAACGTTGCAATACAATTCATAGCTTTCCAAAATAAAAAATGGGATCTAGAGGATAAAACTCACTCCCCTTGTTTGCTTTTCAGATGGAAAATTATATAAGGGTAGGGAGCATATCTGTATTCCCAGTGCTTAATACAGATTCAGCTCAAAGGGACTTAGTAACATTTGTTGAATGACTGAATTAATGCCTCACTTTTAAAGCAATATTTCATGTTGGAATTCATCTTGTCTCTCTTTGTTCTGCAGATTGGCATCAAAAGGGAACATGAGAGTAGGGAGGCACCCCTGAAATATTCTGAGTCTTAAAAAATGGTGCCTAAAGTGAATGCAAAAGAATAGGTAGAAGGAGTATAGAAATAACAGTAAGGTAATTCTATGGAGAAAACAGTATGTAAAAATGACCTCTGTATGGGATGGGGGCCAGTAAGGATCCTACTAGCTGACTGCAGGAGGATACAGGGCCTGTCTAATTGAGTAAAAAGATCATCTCACGACTCCACAATTTCACTCTTAAGTATACAGCTCACAAAACTGAAAACCATTACTCAAACAAGTATATATGCA
Source organism: Myotis davidii (assembly GCF_000327345.1). Taxonomy (NCBI): domain Eukaryota; kingdom Metazoa; phylum Chordata; class Mammalia; order Chiroptera; family Vespertilionidae; genus Myotis; species Myotis davidii. Next base: position 3,460,720 of record NW_006297021.1, on the reverse strand, counting down.
GTGTGTTCCTAGCAGCACCATTCATAATAGCCAAAAGGTAGAAACAAACCAATGCCAATGAATAGGTGGGTGGATAAACAAATCGTGACATAACCATGCTGTACAGCCCATGCACATACAGTGAAATGTTATTTAGCCATAGAAAGGCATAAAGTGCTGATACATGCTACAGCATGGGTGAACCTTGAAAGTGTTACACCAAGTAAAACAAGTCAGACATACTAGGTCAGGGAGGGTACAACTCCACGTCTAAGGAAGATTTGGATGACATACATTCCTAGGAAAATATGTAGAGAGGCACTTGCCTAGGACTCAAAGAATGGAGAGAAATCACTACCAGGTAAGGGGTTTACTTTGGAGGCTGAGAGTGTTTCGGAACCAGATAGGCAGATGTTTGGTTGCGCAACATCGTGACTATACTAAATGCCACACAAGTGTTCGCTTCAAAGTGGTCAAGGATATGTTATGTGAACTTCATCTCAATAACTTCTTAAAAGCAAGCCCTTTGAAAGTCTGCTTTGGAAGGTCATCAACCACTTTTGAAGACTTTTTTCACCAGCAGTGCAGCATTTGTACTAAGATTCTTATAGGTTATTATTCTATTTCCTGAATAAAGCAATAACCAGCTCATTCCAAAGTGGAGTCACAGATTTTCCCCATTAAAATATTAAGGTTTTTAAAGTATGAGGCTGAGAAAAAGATCATCTCAGGTCTATTGATGAGGTAGCTGAGCAAGGTGGAGCACTAACCACCCGTGGTCCCTCTCCTGGAGATCCTACTGGATGGACAGTGTGACCGGCACTCAGAACAGGGTCTGAGCAGGGTCCCCTGCAAGACAGGTGCTGCCCCAGGGGAGCAGAACCCTTCCCCCATTCTCTCCTGCATTTCTCAGGCAACAGTGGGTGTCCTTTGCCCTGCACTCCAGAGAAGGCTACCTGCACTGTTATTCACTAAAGGAACTGGAAGATCCCACTCCCTTTCAAAGAAAGACGCAGCTCACCCGCTGGTGTGGCTCAGGGGTTGAGCGTTGGTGGACCTATGAACCAGGAGGTCACAGTTCAGATTTGATTCCTGGTCAGGGTACCTGGCCAAGTCACACAGGCCTAGTCCCCACTAGAGGGCGGGGCATGCAGGAGGCAGCCAATTGATGATTCTCACCATTGGTGTTTCTATCTCTCCCTCCCTCTCCCTTCCTCTCTGAAATCAATAAAAATATTTTTTTTTTAAAAAAAGAAAGCAGCAGTTCATGAATTCTCATTACATGCGCAGATGCAGATTGGGGTCAAGGGAAGTGTGTGAATGTCTGCGGCAGTCTCCACACCCATATTCCCCGAGGAGCAATGTTGGAAAAGGGGCACTTGTAAGTTTTACATTTTCAGTTACACTGTCAAAAGAAATTAGGCAGAGTAGGAAAAGGGAAGCAACATTTTTAAGTTAAAAGCTTAAAAATAACTGTCATTAATACAATTACACAATTACAGGCATTTTTACTGAATAATAATATGCATGAGAAAAGGTAAGTTGGCTATTAAAGAAATTGTCTATGTAGCTTATCACTAAATCATCTTCAGTTGAGGAGAATGAGTTCTGGTCGGGTGGTCATGAGTGCTGCTGTGTATACTTCAACTTATCTAGACCATTGCTTTATGAGAATGTTGACTGCAGAGTCCACAGTACAAATATAATGATAATAACAACATCAACGGGAAAGCTCACCATGTAAACGCTTTAATTTCGTAGCATTGAACTAAGTAAATATTATTTTCTTGTCTAATATAGCGGTTGAGTACATAAACTCTGGAACCAGATAGTTTGTGGTGTTCCAATCTTAGCTCCAACCTTACTTTATCTCTATGCCTCAACTTCCTCATCTGTAAAATGGGAGTAACAATTATGCCTACTTCATAGGGTTCTTGTGAGGATTAAATGAGTTAATATACATAAAGCACATAAGAAGGGTGCCTAGCACATAGCAAGCACCATGGAAGGGGCAGCTCTTGCCCTGGCCAGGTGGCTCAGTTAGTTGGAGCATCATCCTATGCACCAAATAGGTTGTGGGTTCCATTCCCAGTTGGGGCTCATATGGGAGGCAACCAATCAATGTTTCTCTCCCTCATCGATGTTTCTCTGTTCTCTCTGCCTTCCTCCCTCTCTAAAAATCAATGAAAACATATCCTCAGGTGAAGATTAGAGAGAGAGCGAGAGAAAGAGAGAGAGGCGCACTCTTGTCATTATTCCTCACTAGAAGTCCTATAGTGAATTTGCTAAACTCTCTCGAAATAAAATAAGGCAATCAAATTAGGTGAGTGACATTTGGAGGCCTCAGGAATTTCCACATCAGTCCTGTGCCCTGTAGGGTGGATACGGCTCTGAACTTGCCATTTTGGGTGGTGGCCCTGGTCTGACCATGACCGAACCCTCCTACTGCCCGCCTGCTGTGGTGCACCCGGCAGCTCACAGGAAGAGTGATAAAGCAGTCATTTCTGATTAAAAGGGCGCTGCCCAACACAGCTTCCAGCAAAGCACCATCCCCCCTGGTTGGGAAGAGGCATCTTTTTTTCAATCACAGATGTCACTTCCACAAATGTGCGTTTTGGCAGCTGGCAGCGGCTCACGACGTGAGAGCAAAATCGCACATGTGCTGCCCGCTCCCGGGACATTCTTCGGGGACTGCTTCACACAAATTAGGTGAGAACGGATCTGTGTCAAAGAATGCGTGTCACCGACAATTATGGTGATGCCCAGCCAGTGCCCACGGTGCGGACGCAGGCCGTCAACATGCATTTCTCAAGTTCTGTGATTCGAGGAGGGAACATCAGGATGAATGGAAAACACCAGCTCCATCTCCCAACGGCCACACTCGTGCCCTCATTTAACATGGGGGAGCCTGTACCCCATTAGTTAGCATAAGTCACTTTCAAATAAAGGCGTGAACGGGCCACAACCCAGCACCAGAAAATAAATGGGTCACTGCGTTAATGGAAGAGAGCCTTCTCTGAAGTGTATTTGGAGAACAAATCAGATTATGGAGTGTTAGAGAGGGCGGCGGGTTTGTGTTTGTTTGGTTTGGGGTTTTCTGTACTTAGCAGTGGTTTTCAGAGCTTTGGAAAGGCCTACTTTTGCGCTGAGCTGTTCAGCGGAATTTCTTTGTTAAGAAGCTAACCCGGACATTTAGCCATACACACTGGCTTTCTGCAATTTTTTCTGTGGAATACTTTAACAGACATAAGCAACCTGGAAATGTGCGCTTTAGGTTTTGAGTTGAATATAAAAGCTCAAATTCAGAGTGATGTTTAGTTTATTGTTATTCACAGTGATGATATCTTTGTGTTTCCTGAAACTTGATATGAACCTTGGCCTTTATAATTTAAGTTTAATACTTTAAGGCAAAACCCCGGTAGCAAATATTTTAAAGACTACCATCAGCATTCCACTATATGGGATATTTCCCTTGTAATTTCTCACATGATTTTTAAAGCTACAATGTGACATATGCAATGTATCAAAGGAATGTTTACTTATTGTAAAACCAATGTGATATCTGCAAAAATATTTTGAAAGACCTTTTGAAGTTTTAAAACATTACTTTCAATGGTCATTAGCATAACCCTGTGAAACTGGCTAAATAAGTAGATTAGAAGAGCAACTAGGGTGAAATAATGCTTATTAAGATTCAGAGGCTATAAAATGTAGCGCTCTGGCCCAGCCAGCATGGCTCACTAGTTGAGTGTCAGCCTATGATCCAGGAAGTCCTGGTTGGATTCTTGATCAGGGCATATGCCTCAGTTGTGGGTTCCATCCTCAGTGTGGGGCATGCAGGAGGCAGCCGATCAATGATTATCTCTCATCATTGATGTTTCTATCGCTCTCTCCCTCTTCCTTCATCTTTGAAATTAATAAAAATATATTTTAAATAAATAAATCTATAATAAGAAAAGCACAATATGCTAATTTGACTGGACAACCTTCCAGACAAAGCTGGGGCTGCAAAGGAAGCCCAGGTCCTGGGTGCCAGAGGGAAGCTGCTGCTGGGAGCCAGGGGAAGGAAGGCCTACTACCCTTGCACAAATTTCATGCATCAGGTCTCTAGTAAGTAAGTAAGTTAGTAAGTAAGTAAATAAATAAATAAAATGTAGGGTTCTGCCTTGTTTTCTCTTTCTGGTTCTGGCGAATGTGATAATCTGCTCCTTTGAGCTAAGAGAAATGAAGTGATGCACCCTCTTCTTCCTCCTCCAACCTGCGCTCTCAGCCAGTATAATGCTCAGCCACCAGCTTAGATCATTGGAGGTACAAGATAAGGCCATTTCCTCAGCTACCATCAAAGGCTGTCTGCAGGGTGTGGGGTAACAGCAGAAGCCTCATCCTAAGTAAGATCATTTTGACAATTCCACTCCCACTGATGTAGTAAAAGCCGAGTTAGTCGCAGTGAAGCATAGCTAATAGCGATGGAGCACTTACTATATGCTAAGTGCTTTGCTCGTGTGATCTCGTCCAATCCTTGTACCAACAGCAACTCTACTGCATTTCCAGGGTGAAACTAGGCTATGTTACAGTGATGGGCAGCTATTTACTGAGCACTTATTATGTGCTAAGTGTTTGTGTTACTTTCACTATCTCATTTAATCTCCATGCCAACCCTAGGGCCTTGCAATCATAGATTATTTTAGTTCATTGTGTCTTATTGGGAGACCACAGTCACTTGAATTCTTTTCTCCCCTCATGCAAATCTGGTTTATACTGTGCTTCAGCTAGACAATGAGCTGGTTACAGGGCTGAAGAAGAAATTTAAAAAGGAGGGAAAGGGAGAAGAAAGAAGGAAGAAAAAAATAATTTATGGACTTGCCTACTAAATGTGAGGACACAGACTTAATTTTTCTTAATTCTCACTACAACATTTAAGGTAGGTATGTTTATTCTTTCCATGTTAAAAATGAGAAAGCCAAAGCTTGCCAAGGTTAAGTAATTCTAGCCAGTCCCTAGGACCCGCAAGGGAGTTGTCAGACATTGGAACCCCTTGTTCAACTCCCCAAGTTCAAACATCTGACGGACCTTTGCTGCCATCGGCAACACCCGTGGGAACCCGCTGAGCCATAGCTCCTCCTGAAAGACAAGGAGCAGGGCTGGTTCCACAAGACACTGTGCTGGGGAGGAGCAACAGGGGAAGGAGGTGAACCGTTTCCCACAGAAACCTCTTCTGCCTAGTGGGGCACCACATTCCTGGGAGTGGATCGTTGCCCCATAAGGCAACTCATTGCACCAGAACCAACCAGCTGCACCATAAGGGGACTCATAGCACCAGAACCAACCAGCTGTACCATAAGGCAACTCATCACACCAGAACCAACCAGCTGCCACCATAAGAGGACTTGTTGCACTAGAACCAACCACCAGCTGCACCACAGGCAATTCATTGCACACAGAACGAACCAGCTCCACCATAAGGGGACTCATTGCACCAGAACCAACCCATGGTTTTGCACAGATAGCTCTGGCAATGAGCTCGGTTTTGCAGACCTAAGAGAGGGTGAATTCCATGCTGACTCTTAGCATGATGTAAATGCTGTCTCCCTTTCCTTTCTCTCCATTAGTGTTGTATTAATTTAATTGTTGCCTGATCTTAACATGTAAGATGCCTCGATTATCCTTTTAAGGAAAACGGGGAGTGGTCAGTGGTCCCTGAAGAGGATCATGAACTCTTAGTAGGTTACACTGACCTTGGCTGTTTAGTTTAACTGCTCTCCCTGGACTGTGAGCCTCTTGAGGGAAGGAATTGCCTTTGCTTACGGATAAATTCCTCAGACTCTTCACAGGGCCGTGGTAGACCCCTGTACATGTTTGTTAGTATATCCAATTTACACAAATCAGGGTTAACACAAATACTGTCTGTGAAAAGACACACAGAGAATAGCTATTCAAATAAGAGATGAAATATGCTTGGGGGGGGGGAGACTACTTATTTATACATTTTAATTTATGCCTTGGATTGAACTTTCAACCTACTTTTCTCCCCACCTCTCTAAAGCTGCCTCCTCTTCCTCAAGCTCTGACGGGAAAAGGATGAGCTCCAAATGAGATCTGTCCTTGTCCCCTGGGCACTGGGCCTTCCAGTGACTAGCCTGGCTCATTCTGGCCTTTGTACCATGATTTGAAGGCAAAGCTGTTAGTCATTTAAACTCAGGCATCAATTAAAACACATAAATTACACCCAAATTATGAAAGATTGTTTAACTTTGAGCAAGGGTGTAGCGCTGTGTACATAATCATCTCCAAAGATATAAAGCGCCACCAGAAGCTGATAAATCGCTTTTAAGGCTGAGCATCGGCATGGTCTAATGCAGACGGCATCGATTCCCTTGAAACATCCACCGTGAAACACTTAAGAAGGCGATTGCTTCCTGCCCCTGAGCCCTGAGCGGCCGCCCTGAGCAGTAAGTTAAACTTAGAACTTGTTCAAAGTAAGCAGTATGTTTACGGAAGCTAAGGGCTGTTTGAAAGCAATATTTAAATATTTCAAAAATATGTCTGATGCAGAAGATTTCACTTTCTCTTCAGAGTTACTGAGGCGCAAGATCAAACCAGGAAAGTTCAGCCGGTCATGTAGATATTACTGCAAACATGTCATCTTAGACATCTTTCAAAATGCATCCGGGATCTGGAAAACAATCCTACCGCGCTATTGCTTGGCACAGCTCATTGGCATATTTATGTTTGCAAAATCCATCAGACCAGGGCCACTATGGGGATGGTTGGTTTTGATTTTTTTTTTCTCGTTTGAGGGAAAAGAGTCTAAAAATTTTTAGTAAAAACGAAAATGAAAGAAATGCGTAATGCATCTTGCCTATTATCTACCCTTAAGAATAGAGGTGGAGAAATCTGGAGAGTGATTTAGAGTATCATGTTGACAAAGACTGGAATGGCCACTGCTCGCTTTCAAGAAGTCAAAGGCTAGCAACACCCCAATGTCTCGCTTCTAAAACAATGGAAACAAACAAAGCTCTCTCCAGATTGGCTACAGGGATCAAACAGCAGAAAGAGCATAAGTAAAAGCACTTTTTAAAAAGCGTGTTTCAAGGATAGTTGTTATGTCGTAACAATGCAATAGTGATCATTATTTAATTAGAACAAGCAATCGTCTTGGAAATTCAATATCATTTAAACTTGTGTTCTCTATTAATCATATTCTTACTCTCTACATTCTGAGGAGAAGAGAAATATGTGTTTGAAATCACATTTTTAGGAAATGGTACTGGAGTTAAATGTATCTTCTCTTCTCACTCCACTCAGAGCAGAAGAGGGTGAATGTTCAGCTTAACAAAAGCAGGCTTTCTTTTAAAATTAGAATCTCAAAGGAATAGACTCTTTTTTTTCTTGCAATAGTTACAATTCTTAGCCAAGATATAAATTTAATAACGTTGGGGACAAAAGGAAGACAGAATATTCGAATCATTATGCAGAAGAAACCAGCAGAAGATTTCGTTATAAAACCAAGATAAACTGGAGAATTGTCTCCAGGAAGCAAAGAGCCCTATCAAACTAGACCTGACAAAAGTTTTCCCAAGTTCTCTTTCTTTACTTTCTTAAACATCTCCTGGTCTATCAATGCCAGCAATATTTTGGCAGCCTAACATTACACCCTTCTGACCTTGACATTAGTATTCAACAGCGCCGACGAGGGGATGACAGCTTCTCCAGCCCACTGGGCGATCCTGCAGCTTTTCCCTCCGTGACTATGGGGCTCCTGTCAGGTGCGCTTCCAGCTGAACAACCATGTTCCTCTGCATCAGGCAGTGGCTGCGGGCTGTGCTAACTAGGTCCGCGCTGATGTCATTGATACGGATTAAACAGCCTGGATTGTCTTCCAGGTACAAACACATGTCATTGGGGTATGCATGCATATCCCCCTCCACATCGTCCGTAACTGTGGCCAGGCAGAATTGTTTTAGGCAATTAAAATCATCATTAAAGACATCAACATGAATTAGAGGCAAGTCGTAAAGAGATGACGGTAATCGCCAAGGGCAGCTCTAATGAAAGGTTAAATGCCGTGGTTATTTTTTATTATTGATGAAGTGTGAACAGTGTGTTTGGGAGTGCAGAAAATATGGGGGGGGGCTCTCTTTGCCCAGAAGAAGGGAGCTATAAATGCAACAGAACAAAAGGCACATGGCAAGCCACAGAAACCATAAGAAACCATGGCTTGAACTCACATCGCTGTGTCCCTTTTGGCATTATAAAGAGTTTTCTGCATCAGAAGTCTCTCTAAAAGAGAAGGGATTCTTAGCATTTACAACAGCATGGATGGAACTGGAGAGCATTATGCTAAGTGAAATAAGCCAGTCAGAGAAAGATAACTATCACATGATCTCACTCATTTATGGGATATAATGAACAACATAAAATGATAAACAAAAACAGAACCAGAGACAGAGAAGCATCGATCAGACCTTCAAACCTCAGAGGGAAGATAGGGGAGGGTGGGGATAAGGGGGAGAGATCAACCAAAGGACTTGTATGCATGCATATAGGCCTAACCAATGGACACAGACACCAGGGGGGTGAGGGCATGAGTGGGGGGTTGTGGGAGCAATGGGGGGATAAGGACACATATATACTACCTGAATCAATAAAGAAAGAAAAAATAAATAGTAAGCTCCTAAAAGGCAGGGACGGGGCTGGACAGTCTTGTTCTGTGGCCAGTGCAGTGTCATTTGTAACATGGGAGCTATGAATTAATCCCTGTCTGACTTAACAGCCAGTTGTGATTCTACAGGACAGTAATGAACTTACACATCACAGTTCAAGTTATACTGATGTTTTAAATTGGTGGAATTTGAATAGAATAGTTAAAATTGGTAAATGACTAACATAAGGTACTAAGCAGTTGAAAAATCAGAGTGTAATAAATTACTGTACTATATTAAGAAAAAAAACATCATGCATTTAGTATACTAGGTATGTTGGGATTATTAAATAATTTAATTATGAAATACTTCATGTGAAGACAATGCAGAAATTGTTATTTTAAAAATTAAGGTTAATATATAACAGTCAGGTTTTTAAAATGCTCAGATTTCATCATATTTGATTTTTTTAAAAATAACATAAAAGAGAGGAGCTTACAGTTGCCTCTGTGGTCGCTGGTCACTTAATCTTTCCCCTAAGGGAACTGCTTTCCATAATTTGCCTGTGTTTCTTGTCCATGTTTTGATACTTGCGTTTTTGTTTGTATTCTCCATAAACAATCTACAATAATTTACAGGTTTTGTAATTTACATAAATGACTTTACAGTTACATGTTCCTAGACCTTAAAAAGGTTTCCCAATTTCTTTTCATTCAACGTTAATCTTGAGATCGTCAATATTGATGTAACTAGTTCATTCATTTTAGATTCTTTATAGCATCCCAGTCATTCATTATTCATGTATTCACTTAATGAAGTGTTTATTGAGCACTTACTTCATCGGCCGTGGCTTAGGAGATGAGGACATAGCAGTCCACTAAATAGATGGAATGGTGGCTGTTGCCACACGTCCTTCTAGTGCAGTGGTTCTCAACCTTGGCTGCACATTAGAATCACCTGGGAATCTTCTTAAAATCCTGATTTCTGGGTCTCATCCTCCAGAAATTCTGTTTCTTTGGTACTAATGTTGTGGCCCCACCCCATAACAAATAAACAGAATTTCCATAGGATGAGGCCCAGAAATCAGGATTTTAAAAAGATTCCCAGGTGATTCTAATGTGCAGCCAAGGTTGAGAACCACTGTTCTAGGGAATAGGTTGCAATGAATGTGTACTCTCTTTTAGGGATGTTTGCAAGTTTCTTGTGTTACAAACAGAGCCCCCACCCCCCCCCAAAAAAAACCTGTAAACTTTAGTACTTGTGTACCTGCCTGAGAAGAGAAATAGAAGAGGTGGAATATGGTTCTGTAGGTTGGGCACATCTTCAATTTCAATACATAGCGCAGATTATCAAGTAAATCCCAGGTATTGTATGTTAACTTTACACATGTACTAGGGCTGTAGGTGAGCCCATGTATCCATAGTGTCCCTACACTGGTCTTATCTAACTTCATAGCTTTTGCCTCCAGGTGGATGTATAATGGTTCTGCATCTGCATTTGCAACAGCATCTTATTTGTAAAGAAATATGGAAATCTGCAAACAAGTAATATTTTTACAGTCTTTCCACCTTCATCTTTATTGCTAGGTAACTCAAAAAGAATCTGCTCGCTTTCTAGAAAACTAACAGCACATTCTACCTCTACCATGTTACCTGGGAATAAATGTCTCCATTCATAGACTCAGTTCCCATGTCCCAGTAGAGAGGGTTAAACCCAGGTAGAGTTTTACATAGTCAGAAGTGGGACCTAAAAGTATTTCTAAATGTTATGAAAAGTTATTTTATTTTTAAAATATATTTTGATTGATTTCAGGGAGGAAGGGAGAGGGAGAGACGGAAACATCAATGGTGAGAGAGAATCACTGATTGGCTGCCTCCTGCATGTTCCCTACTGGGGATCAAGCCTACAACCTGAGCATGTGCCCTGGATTAGAATTGAACCTGGGACACTTCAGTCCACAGGCCAATGCTCTAGCCATTGAGCCAAGCCAGGTAGGGCAAAAGTTATGAAAATATTTTAGATTCTGACTTCATGTCATCTAAAATGTATTTTTATCTTTCTCTTGAGATTTTAGAAATATTTCTTCCCATTTCAAAATTAATCAAATGATTTTTCTTTGCTTATTTGACTTCTTGTGGAATGAGAAATGCCATATCTGAACAGCTCTCTTTTAATTTCATAGGTTCAGAGCAGTTAGATTATCTTTAAAGCTTATAAGTTGTTAAACAACAACCACGATGCATTTATTAGAAATTGAAATAAGGAAAGTTGGAATTCAAGTCAAAAAAAGATGAAAGACTTGTGTAGTGATTAAATTAAAAGACTACAGGATTAAACTCATCCCAAGAACTAGCTAATGGCAGTGACTGTGCAGGTCTCGTTATTCAAAAAATTATTAATTCATTTTCAAATAAGGAATGTGTGAGACTTAATTAATTTTTACAACATGTTTGATGACATTATTAGAGGAAGTGTGGATCAATATTATTATTATCACTTTAATGATTAAATGCGATTACAGCCTTCCCTAAACCTCCTTAGTTTGGACATCATTTTTAACATAACTTTCAGAGTGAGTTTTAATATATTGGTCTGTGTTCAATAAGAAATAAGCATGAGACCAGAAAATCATCAATATTTCCATACAGATGTCTAGCAAAGTTAATTTCACTACCAGATCAGTCAGCCTGCTCTTGGCTTGCGAGTACCACTGTGTTAATGCCTCACCTTCCAAGTTGCTCAGCTGACTAAGACAAGAAACCTAGGAACAATATTTTATGCTGCTGAGCCATTGTTCGGTGTGCCAAGTGCTTTTTTGGCATTGCTGCATGGAGTCTTGGCCACCTTTTCTGAGGTAGGTGGGAAGATAGGGTCCCCCTATTTTATGAATGAAAGACTGAGGGTTAGTGAATTGTCCTCAGATCCACGACAGAGAGGCAGTGTGAGGGCAAGAACCATTTCCCTGTTTCCTGCTTGGTGCTTACGCCACCGTGTGCGTCTCATGTTTCTTCAAGTAGATTTCCCTGGGAGCTCAGAACGCTGTGTGTATTGCTATGAAAATTTAACACATTTAAATGTGTGTATGTGTACACATATGTAAATACACGTGATTGCATGTATGTATACACATGTGTGTGTTTCCTTCACCAATGTGAACTGTGACCAAAAAGGAGTATACTTTAGGACATGCAGAAATTAACTTTATTTTTCAAAAGGGCAAAAAAATGAACCCAAGCATTGTTACCTTCAGCCAAAGTCCCTTTGAGTTAATAAGGGTTTGTGTGTATAGCAGAACAAGATAAAACCAAAATAATTCTAAATCTGAAAGATCAGAGAAGCTTAATATAGCACCAAACCATCCCTTGCTAAGAGGTTCCAGATGGTAGGGGAATAGGGGCTGCAGAGGAAGCTGGGGAGAGCGTGACGCCCCGAAAGTCCCCACAGTGAATATTAACAGCATGACAGTGACATTGCTTTCACTAAAAGTGGAACAACCCAAAAGGCATGCATCCCTGCGAAGTGTGGACTTTCTTAAGCACAACTTCCACTTCTGATGGAATCCTTCTGATCATGACAAATGTCCATTCCACCGCGTCTCAGTTCCTTTCATTTATGTTAAGTGACTAGAAATAGAAAGTACATTCAGTACCTACAGTACTATCCTTCCAAAGGTTATACTTATGAGATTCACCTAAAGTAGGAAAATAGATTCCATATAATGTTAATTATTTCTCTAAAAAATAATCAACACGGGGCTTTCCTCATTATCTCAGTGAGTGAACGTGATAACTGGATAATCTGCTAATGACTTCATTGCACCTTTAAAGATTTCAATCATATCTTAAACTAGCAAATGATGCTTTTAATACATGATTTAAAAAATTGACCTCTTCTGAGATGGTATTGATACGGGGAGTGTGCCAGATGTACCTGTCATCGAAACTGTACAGGGAGAGCTATCGGACTGCGCTGATGGGAATGCAAATAGCTTAAGAACTGCGGTTTACAATTTATCCTATCTTTCTTACAGTCTCTTTTCCCAAGAAATATTTCAAAATCTCTTTTATATTCCAGTCATCAAAAACTGTCAGTTAGGTTTCTAAGGACTGAAAACAAACTAAATACATTAAGTTAAAAACAAAAAAAAAACAATTGTGATCAGTGTAAGTAATACCCTTTATGGTCCTTACCCTATGAAACCGTAGGGACCTGAGGGTGTGGGAATAGTGCAAGCTTTCAGGAGTGATGTCGACTCGTTAATGTGGTTAGTGCATGCGCCCACGAGGGGGCTACATCCTCTGACAGTGGCCAACTCCCGCCCACTGTCCGCACAGACTGGATGCTGGGAGCTGCTTCCTCCAGCCTCTCAAGGACTAGAAATGACTCTCCTTAGCATGTTTCTTCCCTTCTGCAGTAAAAATGATTGGAATCTTATCACCATTGGCACTTGCTCTTTAAGAGGCAGTAATTGGAACAAAGGTTTATGTAAAACATATTTGTTTAGTGTAGTTTTTAAGGTCAAGTTTCGATAAGTGGGATGTTGAACCCATTTGAACTCTCTTGAGAGGGCTGCCCCATTCAGAAGTAAAATTAATTAGGATCCCATTCATTCTACTGCATCGCAGCAACGCAAGCACACTCCTGAAAACACACCTCTAGGTTTTGTTGTTCAATGAAATGGAGAGCCTCTACTTGCTAAGAGGCACACTGTCCATACAGAAGGCTTGGGAGGGAGACCTAATGATGAGGAAAAGGAGGAAGAGGGACCTGCCTGGTGGTCTGAGGGAGCACAGGGAGATGGAATTAAAGGAAAGTTTTGTACCGGATGAGCTGTTTCAAGGTACAAGGAGGTTGTGTCAAAAAGGACAAGCAATGAAGAAATTCCAGGAGGCAGAAAGGCATCATCAGGGAAGTAAGAAAGGAAAATCGTGCCAGCAGCTGCATCCCAGGCAGAGATGCTGAAAGGGTCATTTTATAGGAAGCAGCACAGGCCCCCAAGCACAGCCTGGCGGTTGCAGGAGTCCTCTTTATTGAAAGGGTAGTGCCAACTTCCTTCTGGATGAACGCACATTTTATCACGCGCTTTGGCAGTGAGCTTAACCTGCACAGTAAACGGATTGCAAATTAATTCACAGAATATTTCAAAGGAACACCTCTTCCAGCTCTGGAAAAATGAAAAAAAAAAGGATAATATTTTTCTTTTAGTGTTTCTGGGCAAATAATGTTTACAAAATGTTTTACACAGAATTTCTGACTAAAGGAGAAAACAAAATGAAGCATGGGGCTGCCGCTCCACCGAGACAAACGCCACTGAGAATTTTTTGAGGGGGAATCAGAACAGGGTGGTTTAGCACTAAGATCATGTGCCTCTCTGTACTTAGAGTCAATCTTGGCATCATCAGCTTCTAGTTATGTGACAGCAAGCCAGTCACTTGTTGTTTCAGTTGCTCAAATGTAAAACGAAGGTAACATGCATCATTTCGCGAGAATTAAATAATACCGATTAAGCACTAGGAGCAATACTCAACTCGTAGCGACATGTAATCATATCTGTTAGACATTAATAGACATATCATCCAAACAGCATAATTTAGCATCAACTATTTCCCCTCAGCACCAATACTGAACACATTTAGTACATGTATATGCATTTACATGCAAAAAAATGTATAAAGATTACTCAGACGACTCTCATTCAGACTGCTATTATGAAAATGCCAATGTTTTGAGTGAGGCTTGTACATAGAGTTCATGTCATTATTGAATGTAGCATCCTTTTCTTTTAATTACTAAAATACCAAGAATCCCTTGCTCAAGTCATTCATTATCAGTTTCCAGACCGATATTAAAGTCACAGTCCAGGTTGCTAAGCAAGTTCTTAGTATGAGAATAGTACATTTAAACAGCACAACGTGGACAGGACAGATAAAAGGGAAAACGGTGCCACAGGCCATCTTACTTCACTTTTTCCTTTGAGTGAAGCCCTGAGCCAGAGAGCAGGAACTGGAATGCTGAAGAAACTCATAGTTATGATGCCATCCAGTTAGAAGGCCCTCATACAGAACCCCTGCGTGAAACCGTAGAAATCTTTATGTGTGTTACCCAAAATGGGTGGTTAGAAACTGATTAATGTCATCTCACTCACTGAGGTAGTTGGTAGTTGATAAAATCTAGGAGTTTCTGATAAGTAGCATCAATTCTATTGTGGACATGACTTCATCCCCTGTGACTGTATACAGCCTGTTCAGTTGAACTGGTAGTTGCTATATCTAGTTTGGACTACTGTACTATCACATTGGTGATGGACACACAGGAGGGTTTTCATAGCACCGAGCCATGCTATTGTCAGGATCTCAAGGTAAGTCACTATTCCAGGGCTCTTGGTCAATTTTAAATGACTTCGTGCTCACCACGTACATAAGACAAAATGAAATAAGGTGAGAGAACATGGTATGGATTATAAGGGAGCTTGTGGATCCGGAAGGAGACATGAAGCCTACTGATGTAATCTAGAGACAGCCCAAGGAGAGTGTGGGAAAGAAACAAACTTTGGGAGAAGAGATGAAGGAACCCATAGAGATCAAATGTAGCAACGCCATCCAGGGTTAACCGGAGCCACTTGGTGGTTAGGAGAGTGGATCTGTGGAAAACAACGCCAACAACAAAATCAAATGCACCTAGTCTACTTTCTTAAGACCTGAGGGACACCGAGCCAGGACGATGAGTGCTCATCAGAGAGAAGAACCTGTGGAACGCTCTATTACAGAATTCTGGAGGTCAGTCTACAAAGCATTAACCAAGCAACAGAGAGTGCTGGCTGCCACCTCACCATGCGTGGCACAGTAGCACCTGCGCCCATGGAACTGCCCGCCTCAGAACTGAGTGCAAATGGCGGCCAGGACCGCCATGGCTCCGGTCTTAATCTGCCAGATTGTCTTTCTGAGCCAGGCATGTCAGGGCTAGAAACTGATGAGGTAAGTGGTGATTAAGGCTGAGTGGATCTTGTTAATTCAGCAACACTTTAAAATAATTGAACATGAATAAAATGGCAAATTATAATCAAAGTCCTTTGGGAATACATTTGAAAGCTACATAATGCAACATTAGTTCATCATGACTAATACTATTATAATTAATTTTAAATGATAAAATAATGACTGTCTTCTTCTTGGCTGGAATTTTTATGCCAGCAAAGAGATATCCTGGCATTTAACCTGGGAGTGAGGGCTGTGGACAGGGAGATGGAGAGCAAAGCAATCATTTTGCACTGCAATTTTTTAACTCAGTATTTCCTATTGGATTGCTTTGTTGGCTTTTTCTGTATTTGGACCAGGGCATTCCCCATTATGTGACCGTGTTCAGAAAGAATAGGGGCAATGCTAATAGTCTCCTGATGTGAATTCTAAGGTTTTAAAGCCCAAAGTATACAGGAGACAATGATATGTTTGCTGTAAGAGCTTTTGCGATATAAGTAGTGACCTCTGTGTTCCCAATAACGCCTCATAATTGGATGTCAACACTGCATATTGGAAAATAAGGCAGTTGGAAGGCAAGCATCCTATTCAACTAGCCCTTGTAATTGAGGGGCACAGTTTATCTGAATTTGGGAGCCCTGCCTGGGAGAACAGCAATAACCATGAGCAGTGGGGGAGGCACACTCGCCATCACGAGGGCGGTGCAATGCTTACAGCAGGGCACCCCGACAGCAATAAAGAAGCACACAGAGGCAGAGGGTGTTTACATGACATTACCCCTGAGAAAATGGGTGGCAACACCGAATTCCAGAAAATGGAATGGAAATAAATCAGGTAATTTTTAGTATACTTTTGAGACTGGTTATAATCTAGCAAATAACTGGCAGAAAGGGGAGCGGAAAAGCACAGAATAAAAAGCTAAATTACAGCCCAGTCCAATGAGTGAGCATCGACCTAGGAACCAGGACATCATGGTTCGATTCCCTGTCAGGGCACATGCCCAGCTCGTGGGCTAGATCCTCAGTGTGGGGCATGCAGGAGGCAGCCAATCAATGATTCTCTCTGATCATTGGTGTTTCTATCTCTCTCTCCCTCTCCCCTCCTCTCTGAAATCAATAAAAATATATTTAAAAAACGACTAAATTACAAAGAAATGAAATGTGGGGTAGGAGGAGGTAGAAGAGGGTGAAGGGGGAGAAATGGTGATGGAAGGAGAATCGACTTGGATGATGAGCACAATACAATCAATAAATAGATGATGTGTTATACAACTACACGCCTGAAACCTACATAATTTTATGAACCAATGTCACCCCAATAAACTCAGTTAAAAATCAAATGCAAAGCCAGGTAGAGAGCGGCGAGTTGGGGGACATCAGAAGAGTGCAACCGGCTTGGCTCTGCTCCTTAGAAGGAGCTGATGTTCTTTGGCCGCATGGCAGTGAAGACGGCTCCCATTCGGCAAAGCAGAGCTGACAGTCCACAACCATTTGTTTGTTTAATGACTGTGATTTACCACTTCCCTGCAAGTCATTTATTACTGTGACACATTTAGGTCAACCTCAGTTCAAGTGCAGGTTGCTGTCCTTTAGTGAACCACAGCCATGGATCTCACCCACTCAGCGATTCCAAACCTCGAGATAGTAATTGGAGTTTCAGTCATGTGTCTCATATTCCATCCACATCCTTTCTGCTGAATGTACTTGATATTT
>NW_006297021.1:3426438-3443381 GCF_000327345.1 Myotis davidii | reverse complement strand
CGGTTCAGCTTTCATCTAAACAGAATGGCTGCCGTTGCATGCCAGTGGTACGCTCTCTATTTTCCAGCTTCCTAAAACGATCAACAGGGGCATGCCATCTGCGAGTCCCATTTACCTAGCTTCTGAAATTTTTTCCCTCTAAAGATAAAGAATGTGGTAGATTTTACAAGAGCCTAAATTCAACTTTGGAACTCAACAGGGTGAGAAGCTTTGACAATTTGATCTTTGCTTGTATCTTCTTTTTCTTGAGTGCTCTCCTTAGCTCTGGAGGTAATCTCTGTGACCCCAGATCACTCCTCCAGACTCTTTTGATTGGCTAAACTCCAGTGTCTTTATTAGTTCTTATGGGATCTTTGACCTCCTCCGCAGTGTTCTCAGTTAATTGGACCATAGTTTTGAGTTGTTAGCTTGACACCGTAGGTGGCTGTGCTTTTAAGAAATGCAGTGTCATGTTCCATTCAGGTGCAGTTATGAATTCATATCCTGTCTTAGGAATACCTCAGGAGAAAGCCACCTAAGCAAACCCTGCACACAGAATAGCTACCTAAGTAGAGTAATAAACTTTTGATGGTCATAGATGAAAGAGGGCAAACCTTCATGAAAACTCAACTGAAATGAAATAAAATGCTGCATGCAAGGCATTGAATATGATAAATTTATATTAAATTTCAAGGCTGATAATGAAAATAAAGACTTAAAAATTTTAGCATGTTGCAATGTCTCAGCATATGGGAAAATATCTCACAGCATGGGTATGTCTCTTTAATTTTATTAAGTAACTAGAGGCCTGATGCCTGCCCTGCGCCCTCTCACTGTGAGGGAGCCCTTGGGGGATGGCCGGCTGACGGCTTAGGCCTGCTCCCTGTGGGCCATCAGTCGGACATCCTTAGTGCTGCCACAGAGGCAGGAGAGGCTCCCGCCACCACTGCTGCGCTCTCCAGCTGTGAGCCTGGCTCAGGGCTTCTGGATGAGTAGTGCTCCTTCTATGGGAGTGCACTGACCACTAGTGGGCAGCTTTTGCATTGAGCGTCTTCCCCCTGTTGGTCAGTGTGCGTCATAGCGGCAGTTTGTTCTGCTGTTTGGTTGATTTGCATATTAGCCTTTTATTATATAGGATAAATGATTCAATATGGCCAACAAAGGGCCCAACCTCCACTGTGATACTAGAAAGAGGAGTTCAAGCCTTGAACAAAAGGTGTAGGCATTGGTCATAAATAACATTAGATAATGTGGAACTCAGTGTAAATCAAGTGTAGTTCTAGAATGCTTAGACATCCAATTATAAAACTACATTCTCTCTCTGCAATGCATCACATCAAAATAATTTCTTCTGTGAAATTTTCTTTATACATACTCCAACTTATCTCATTCCTTGTACCCCTTAGTAGGAATATGAAAATATGAATAGTAAAAAAGGGCCTTCCTTCCTTTTCTCTCTCACCCCCTTTTTCCTTTCCCAGATGCCTACATAACTGAACAAAATTATAGGTGTAGAAAGGATTTCAGACACCAGCTAATCCATCCCTATTATTGCACAGATGAGAAATGGAAACAAACAGGATTAGCAGTTTGCTCAGGATTCCATAGGTAATAAGATTCATAATCAGAATATGTATCTCCTGCCTTCTGCGACATTGTTTTTTCTTTTATAACAAACCATCTGATCACTTTGATTTCTCCAAGGTTTTTGAGTGTTTATTACTAGAAGAAACATTCCAAGACACACTTTCTGCCATTAGTTACTCAAGCATTTTCCTCAAAGGCCCCTTTATCATGCGCCCCCCACAACTGCATTCCCAACCACATCACTTCGAAAAGGGTATCAGCGGCAAGACTGTTGAGCAGATCTTGGTCCCAATTAGCCATCTAATCATCCTTTCAATAAATACTTATTGCGAACCTGCAATGTGCCTGATGCTGTCCTAAATATCAAGTTTAGAGTAATAGACAGGAACAGCTGTCATTGATCATACATTTTCATAGGAGGCAACACACAAGCTGACTGGGACAATGAAGGTTAAATGGTGGTAATCTGAAAACTCTATGGGAAAATAATAAAGCCAGGCAGAGGATTAGGGAGCATGGGGATAGAGTTACTATTTTATATGGGGGGGTGGGGTGGTTAGAGAAGATTATTTGAGAAGATGCCTGAAGAAAGAGTCATGCAAAGATCTGGTTGGCAGATGCTCTCAGCAAAAGAAAAGCCTAAGACTGTCATGTGCTCAGCATGATCAAAGAATGGTGTAGGATGTCAGCACGATATGAACCAAAGGAATGGGGAAAAAGAACTGTAAGAAATTTGCTAAGAAATAGAGGTTCTGCCCTAACCGGTTTGGCTCAGTGGATAGAGGACTGGCCTGAGGACTGAAAGGTCCCAGGTTTGATTCCGGTCAAGGGCATGTACCTTGGTTGCAGGCACATCCGCAGTAGGAGGTGTGGAGGAGGCAGCTGATCGATGTTTCTCTCTCATCGATGTTTCTAACTCTCTATCCCTCTCCCTTCTCCTTGAAAAATCAATAAAATATTTTTAAAAAGAAAAGAAATAGAGGTTGAGGAGAAGAAGTAGGTGGGCAGGCAAGCCTTTCAGAGCTGGATAGATCAAAGTACAGACTTGCGCTCCTTCTGAGAAAGGAGGGAAGCCATCTGAAAGTTTGGAACAGATGATTAAAATGATGTGACTAATGTTGCAAAAGAGTTACTACAATTACTGTGGAATAGACTGCAGAACTCCAAAAGAAGAAGCAAAATGTCTAATTCAAAGGCTATTTCAATCCAGGCAAAAAGTAGCTTGGACAAGGGAGGAAGAGTTGGACACGTTTAGAAGTGGTGGGGTAGGAAATAGATTTCGAAGACAGAGCCAACAGGATTGGCTGCGGGGATAGATTTGGGATGTGAGTGAAAAGAATCAGAGTCAATGCCTCCTAACTGGACATGTCAAGAAGGCCATTGGATAGATGAACCTGGGGTCCTGGAGGAAAATTTAGACGAGAGATGTAAAGTTGGGAGTCATCAAGTTTAAGTGTAATTTAAAGCCAAGGGACTGAATACCATCACCTAGAAAGACTCAACATAGACAAGACACCCAAGGGACACTCCATAGTGTAGACATCAGGGAGATGAGGAGGAAACAGAGAAGAGGGGAGGTGAGGCAGGAGGCAAACCATTAATGAGTGGTGTCCAGGGTACCCAGTGGAAAATATCAAGAGATGGAGAAACTGATCCCCTGTTACTGACAGAATGAGTAAGATAAGAACTGTGTGTTACAGTCAGTTTTTCAAGGTGTGTTAGTGACCTTGTCCAGAGGAATTGGGTAAATTGGTGGGAGCAAAACCTGATGCCTTGTATATTCAGTACAAGTGGGGAGGGGAGGGATTGGAGACGGGGATGGAATAAATTACTAATACATCCCTTAAGGGTGGTTAAGGAAGTTTTCTTAGAGCAGCTGAGACTAAACTAGGTCCTAAACTTTGAACCAAACCTAAATAGGTAAGCATCCTGGGAGGAGCAATGATTCAGGTAAATGAAACTGCTTGAGAAAAAAATAATAATGGTAGGGACTGCAAAAGAAAGTACAGGTTAAGGTAGTGGCAGCTGAAATAAATAGTGAAAAGCAAGAATTGAGAAAACTCCTTTGGAGGCGTGTTTGACAAGATTTGTTAACTTCTTTGATATAGTCAGTATGAGATGAGGACATTTTCAGCCTAAGTGTGTAAATTTTTTGCCGATGCCATTACTTGATGCAACAAACAGGCCCTGATAAACAAAGGCTTTAGGGTCAGAACTAAACATTCATTCAGCCTGTGCTGCTCACAAGGGTTAGGCCGTTCCTTCATCCTCTCCACCCTCACTCTTGTTTTCACTCTAACTCAACGTCAGCACCATCGCACCATCACATCAGTTTCTCTTCACATATTCATTATAGTCCGAGATCCACTGAGCTGCAGGAATCCATAATTTCAGTCACAAATATAAAGATTTCATGCTAGGCCTATTGAGTCTGAGGTATCATCAAGAAATCGTCAAAGAAATGCACAAAGGGCATAGAGCAAAGGCCCTAAGAAGAGCGGGTAAGAGTGGCCAGAACTTAAAGAATTGAGGATCAAGTAGCTGGAGCCGGGAAGGATCTGACTGAGCTCCTGCCGATGGAGAAGCTGTCACAGCGTAGGCTTTCCAGAGCTGGAAAGGGTTTATGCCTGGCAGCCCCGAACAGCCTGTGAGCCTTAGCGGCACTCAGCTGCTCCCCTTCCAAGCTTTGCAGAAGGTGCCAGTGTACATGGCGTCGCCCGCTGCCCCCTGGGGAAGCAGAGCCTTGGTTCCTCCACACACCCTCCTATGACAGCCTATGCTCATGCCCGTTTGAAAGGGAATTAGGCTGAAGTGTTTATAAAAGAAAACGTTTTCTCACCAAATTTAGAGGTCCAGTGGCCTCCTCATTCCTACTACATGGTGTTGTTTATCAAGAGAGCTATTCCCAATTTTTGTATGTACCTTTTCTCACGTCTGCTTTTTATTCTTACGTCTAAATAAGGACAAATGTAACAGAATGGTCACGTCACACACAGGAGCTGCTCCCTGGGTAAGGAGGGTGGCTGGCAGGAGTCAGCAGTGACTTTTGAAATGCTTGCCCCTCAGTTCATGAACAGATTTCCAAACATCCACAGGAAGTGCAGCTTTTGGGTGGGTGGGGAGTGTGATGGGCACAAGTGTTTCTAAAGGTAAAGTATGAACGTCTGTGGCCACTTGTGAAATATATTTGGACTTTATAAATCTTACTGTGTGGTTGTCAGATTGAGGCAAGGCAATAACATGAGTTGCAGACTTAACTGTGTAGTGGGCATTGTACATAGTGGATATATCTATACTAATAAGAGGGTAATATGCTAATTAGGCCAGGTCAACTGGACATCTTCCCGACAACCAACATCTTTCCGGACAAAGCCATGGTGGCAGGGGCTGAGGCGGTTAGGGGCGATCAGGCCTGCATGGGAGAGCAAGCAGTTAGGGGGCGATCAGGCCGTCAGGGGAGGGCAGTTGGGGGCAATCAGGCCATCAGGAGAGGGCAGTTAGGGGAAATCAGGCTGGCAGGCAGAGTGGTTAGGGGTGATCAGGCAGGTAGGCAGGTCAGTGGTTAGGAGCCAGCAGTCCCGGATTGCGAGAGGGATGTCCTACTGCCAGTTTAGGCCTGATCCCTGTTGGGCCTATAGTGGCAGTTGGACATCCCCTGAGGGGTCCCAAATTGGAGAGGGTGCAGGCCAGGTTGCCGCCCCCCACCCCCCCCACACACACAAATTTTGTGCACTGGGCCTCTAATATATATATCTTCACTAATCTTGTGCTGGTGCATTATAAGTCCCATTTTGCAAATGAGAAAAGTAAGATTCAAAGGCATTAGTAACTTGCCCAAGGTCACAGACTGTCTATGGTGAATCTGGCATGCAGTCAGACTCACAGCCAACTATAGGGTACTTGGGGTGATCTGTACCATAACCCAAAAGCAATACGAGTTTGCTCCAGGAGGTCTTGTCTTCAGGCACTTTGATCCTTGGGATTTTGTCACGCTGGAGTGGTTTCCTGGCAGGGGAGAGCAATTAGGTTCCCGTGAAATACCCTGGCGTCTGTCCACCCTGCATGGATGAAGCATGACATAACCCCCTCCATAGCTTTCACTGAAGACATACTGGGTTTCAGGCTAATATGTTATTTTAATAGTTAATTCTGGACGCCTACCAAGAGCAGCCATCACTTGAATTTGGCATGATTTCCTTGATGCTTGTTGCTCATAATTTCATTATTCTCCAGATGTTAACATATTTTTCTGGGATGCTAATTTTTCTTTGGCCAATTATCTCTGTCAGAATTGTAAGGCAATTATCCTTTGGATTATTTATTTACACATTTCCTCAGTTAAAATGTAAGCTCCAAGAGGGCAAAGATCTGTGTTTATCTGGCTTAGCCACTGTCTCTTCAGAGTCCTAAGACAATGGCTGGTTTAGAGTAGGGGCTGATAATTACCTGTTGAGGGAATAAATAAGTGAAAATTGTGCCCACAATTTTCCTATTGTGTGGAAGCTATTAAAGTGGAATGCTTTATAATGTTTTTGAACAATTAGATGGTTGGGGAAAAAAGTCAGTTCTTATGTTTCTACCTTAAGATCAACTAGTGGAAACATTGAATCCCCAATGATGGACGACTTGGATCTTATCCCTGGGCAGCTCCCAGGGTCAATATGTGTGCCGGTGCCAAGAAAGCGAAACATTTGTTAAAGCAACTATATTAGTACAAAATGACTGAGGCGAAAAACCGTCCTATATATTTTCAATTAAAAATAGTGCTGTGAATTATCCACTTTTTATTATCTATATCACCTCTCCAGTCTGTGTGCTTCATTAACTGACAATTTATCTCTATTTTTAATCACCCCATAAGAAATGGAATTAATTTTTGCTAAGTCTTCTTTCATTTTCTTGGCTAAACACACACATTTTTAATGATTTCAAAATACGGTCCCTGTTAGTCATCATTCTGTCTTAGGAGCTGAGTTTTATGGGGACGTTTGGGGGCCTTGGGGGCATTTTTGTTCTTCTTGCTCAAGTCTGACACTATCCTTTTGCTTTCTGTATGAGCAGCAGAGCCCATGTGATACTGGGCATGGCGTGTTTAGGAAGTACTCTCCAGAATTACTGCTGCCTGGGGTGGGGGGTGGGAGCGGTAAGTGATATTATGTGACGTGTCATTGTGCTGTGCAAATAGGGAGCTCATGTTCAGTTCAGACTCCAAGCAGAAAGAGACCTTTCCCTGCCAAAGAGGGTTTTGAACCCCTCATTCATCGAGTGTGCAGTGGGACTTGGCCAGCGGAGGGAACAAGGTCAGCCACTAGGGTGAACCCTCGGGGCCTATGCCCAGCACCCAGATTAGAGGACTGGGCCGCAGAGCAAAGCAGTTGCTAATGAGGTCAACAGGTCCATTCCCTGCACTTGCAGGCCCTTGTTTGAATAAGCTGTAAGCAGAGATGAAAGGAGCGGCCATCTCAGCATACTTCTCAGACTGGAGCCGGTGTGAGGAACAGAGTCCCTTCCCTGTCACCGTCCTGAGGAGACACTGAAGGCAGAGGGAGAAACCCAGTGGCATCCCTTTAGCTCTACTGTACCGGCTCCATGGTAAAGGCTAAGGGGTCAGTTAGTATTAGCATGAAGTCATTCGGAGTATAACATCTGCAACCTCTGTGAGCACTAAATATAAATTCCTGGATGGGAATTTATATAGAAGAAGACCCTCACTTCATTCATTGCATCAAGACTGTCTCCCCAGATGGTGCAATCTACATACACCGTTTTGAGTGTCCCCTTCGGAATCAGTGGTCTCAGCCCTTAATGTGCATAGGAATCACCTGGGAAATGCAGGCTGGGATTTAGGAGGTCTTGGGAGGAACTTAGATCCTGCATTGCTGAGGGGAAGTGGACCCACCTTGGATGACAAGGCTCTGCACGTATCCACAATCTTATACACATGCACACATATGATGATGCCAACCACGCCTTTGCACAAGGTGTTTCCTGGCCCAGGAAACGATTCCTCCCAAGCCACCCATGAGTGCTCCTCATTACGTGGTTTTCGCTCCTGTTTTGGAGAGGGGGTTATCCCCTCCTCTATTCTGAGGCCGACTCTTAACTCAGCAACACCTAAGAAGGTGTTGGTTCATGCTGACTGCCTGTTGACTTTTGCTCTTATTTTAAAATACCTCCCGAAATCATGGGTCTTGAGGAGACAAAGGAAGTCACGTGACTTGGAATTCCTGGGGGATCTTGAAGATGGCTGTGCTGTTTCTCCAGCAAGGAGTTGGGTAACATATGGCTGTAGTGCTGGGCTGCCCAAGCCATAGCCTGACTTGCCAGGCCACGTTGTCAGGTGCAGCAGATGGCCAAGCAGCGGGGCAGGCCAGGTGATACACTCTGGAGGCCTCCACAAGGTGCAGAAACAGAACGCAAGAATCTGCTCAGGGCCTTTCACGAAGACAAATGATGCGGTGGCTCCTCTGCTGGTGCCACTGAAGTCACCACGTAGGGTGGAAGATCCGCTCTGCTAAGCTCAGGCAGCTCAACATTGTATTAGGGAGAAATACTTATTCCAAGTCTTCAAATTAGGAACTTTCTTTCGTGGGCTTGAGCAAAAACTGCTGCTCTCTGATTATTTCATCCCACGCAACACAGCAAAGGAGCTCTACCTCCTATTATCTGTGCGGTCCCCCGGTCCCTCCGCAGCCTCACTTCCCTCCCAGGTTCTGTAGAAGCCTCTGCCCTGCACAGCTCCCAGCCCTGCAACCACGTCGCACTGCGTCTGTCTTTGAACAATTAGATGTCTGGTTTTCCTCTGAGGTTTTGTACTTTTCCATCACGCCCTGCCCTTTTAAGTATTTCAATTCTACTCACTCTTTAAGACACATCCCAAATACCAACGCTTCTTAAAGGTATCACTTAGACTTTCCAGCCTAAATATTGCCTGTCTCCGCACTTACAAGACTCATTTGGCAGGTAAATACATCTCTTCAGGACAATTAGTTTTGTTTTGTATTTCGTGCTTCACATGGGCATCATTTTTCTCCTCATTGAACTTATGAGCATCTTAAAATCAGCAAATATTCTTTGCATGTTAAAATCTTTGACAACAGATAAATGCATTCTTACTTAAAAGTAACCATGTGACAGGTATAGACAGTCAATCACATGGCAGGTACAGACAGTGGTCTCCCACCCAAAGGCCAAGGTCACTGAACCCTCAAAGATAGAAGTAGGAATGCCCAGGCAGCTGCCCATATTCCCTGAGCTCACAGGGATAAAACCAGGTCACACTCCTTCTCCTTCCTGCTCTAGAAACTTAACTATTGGCTGCCGGCACCTCTATGGAGTCAAGCACATGGTCACCTGTGCCTATCCAGGAAGGTAGTGGTGCTGCTCACTCTCCCTGTGACCACACAGGAGATTGGCTCTCCTCAGAGCTCCACAACCTGCGTCTTGATCTATGTGGTGTACATTTGATTAAGAAATGTACTGTTACTTGCCACAAGAATGCCAAGGAAAGTTATTATTTTGTTTGGAATCAAATTTGAAATCCTCCCTTGGAATGAGCCCCCACTCAGTTCATGCCAATTGGCTTAATGTCTCCATCACCCAGTCATTCCACACAAGTCTTTGCCAAGCGGTGCCATATTCTTGGAGTGCTTCCCCTTTCTGTCTGCCAAGTTATCGCTCCTCCATCATCCAAACAGCTCACGCAATCCCACCTCCTCCACACGGCCTTCCAGAACTGCTTGGAAAAGGTCTGATAGCTCTCCCTACACCACCTGGTATGAGCATTAGCCACTTAAGGCTCTCTCACTCCTCACGGCTCTACAAGTGTACTTACTCTTGAAATGGACATCAAGTACTAACAGTGCAAACTCAGTTTTGCATGGTTCAGTAGTTTTTGTTTCCTGCCCTGGTCTTTGCTCTCTTTAAATTCAGATATTTTGTCTCATAGTCTTCTGTTGACAGATTCTACATAACGAGACCATCACTAAAGCCCTCTGTACAGTGCCAGTGTGATATCATGTAGAAACAGATACCTAATACACAAGGAGAGTTCCCCGATTTGGCTTTTTAATGTATAAAGAAGATGGAACGTATTTAATATTTCACAAACCCGCCAGGACTTGCCAGGCGGAGTCTGTCAGCCTTGGGCCAGGAGGGGGATGTTCCTGGGGGTTCCTTTCCCCAGTGGCCATGCAGAACTTAATAGGATGCCCTCCATGCCCAGGGACAAGATCACAAAGGTCACCCATGAGAGGGGGACACCGCCTGGCTTAGAGTCACAAACTCTCAAAACGTCTCTTCTTTCAGAGAAGGATGAAGACATGCTGCTAGGAGGGCTTGGGAAATCGCCTAGAATTTGGCAGGTGCCTCCCACAGAGCGAGTGCTCAGTGTGGGCTTATCCAATGAGAGGTGGAGTCTATCTAGAGAACTGTAGTGTGAGTGGCAAGCCAATGGGTGCCTGCCAGCCAATCTCCATGAGGTGTTAGCTTGCTCACGGAGCTCTCTGTGGGCAGTCTGAGAGGTTACAAAACGGCCCAAGGACGAACAGGCAGTGTCTGTGTTTAACCAGCAAAGATCAAAAGAGAGAAATCATCTATGGGGACACCTGGCTACAGAATTTGCAGAGTGCAGAACAGAATGAAAATGCAGAGACCCGGTTCAGAAATGTGTGAACCAGCCACAGAGTCCTTCTAAGATGGGTCCTGAGACACGGCCCAGCTTCCGTGCTGTGGAGATTTCCCTGGCAGCAGACACCACCAGCGTGACCACAGACTGGGACATGTGTAGAGTGCTGGGCTCGTCCAAAATCTGGAAAAAACATCCCTTTTCACAACCAACCTTCGCCTCTACAAGATGCATTTTTATTGAAAACTCCGTGTTCTAAACACCCTTGTACCAGAAAGTGTAAATAAAAACAATTGTATTCAATGCGGTAGCGCCTCTTTTGGTTTCTGTATTAGACATTTGAAATTTAATTAGTGAAATAATTTTGTCTTTACCTCCTTATTCTCTTTGTAGTTGGAAGATCTCCTGCAAACCCTGAAACTTTCCATCTATATGATTTTTAATGTGCAAAGGGGGATGATAAACTTCTCTTGAGTTAATAGGTATATACTAGGGTCATGTATGTAGATTTTCTAGTGCATGCAAGTCACTGTATTCCCTTATTCCCTCTCATTCGTTTTGGGCTCATAATTCCCCAAACTCCTGGCACTGCACGTGAGCCTGTCATCCGGTCCTGGATGAGTAACCAGTTTCTGGGGTGCAGTGCTGCGGGCCCACCCCGACTGTCATCTGTGAGGGGCCAGACGAGGCAGTAAGATGGCCCCCTTTCCTCCCTGACACCCGTGACTGCAATAGAACCTCCCCATGAAGGTTGGCAGACCTTGCAGCTAGGAGAGAAGAGGATGGGATACGGGCACTATCAACTTCAGCTCCTGACAACCTAACACATCCAGGAGGAGTCCCGGGTGAAAGCATGGAGAGGACGGGGTGACCCTAGGAACACAGAGAGATGGGAAATAGACGCAGCACTCTGACAAGCCGGGTGCGAAGACGCTCTGGTCTATTTGATCAAAGTGGGTGAGAAACACTTTTGTCAAACTGTCTGCTTTGTTTACGAGCAGTGTCACTCTCGCACATCATGTGCCTCTTCGCATTAATGCAGCGTCTACATTTTTTTATTCACTGTTGGACGATCAGTGTCCAAAGTATTTTTTCTGCTACAGATTTATTGAAATGTACTAAACTCTGAAGCAGGCAGCTTACAGCAACCACCCTAATCTCTTCTTTCCTCATAACCGAAGACACAAATAACATATCACACAAAGGATAACACAAGTACGAGGAGGATTAAGAGAATTTGTGTCACGGAGAACGAAGCCCAGCTAGCATTCTGCTTTTAAAATAATGGTTTTTGCGTCTCGTGGGCACGGAGAAATAACTTTCCCACTACATAATAAATTTATTAGCCTCTCCGACCTCATCATTCCCACCTTCACTTAGATGCGGCACCAAAGACAAGAATATGTTTGGCGGTGATATTTCACAATTCAGATTTTTAACATTCACCTCTGCTTGGCTGTTCCAAAGCTACTACAGGAGCGCCACCTGGTGGGGAATTTGTAAGTTGCTTAATGTAACTTCAAGTACAGGTAAAGGATAATAGTTTAAAATTCTCACCACCCGAGGACTTGATAATAGGCAAACATGTTTTGAAAGACCAATAACAAATCAGCACCCCTTTCTCCACACTTAAACAACAAATTCTTCCCTTTAGTTGCTGACTGAATACACTTCCCATACTTTGTTTCTTTTCATTGAAATGTTCTAGTTTTCCTTCAGTTCCTTCTTGTTTCACACTATTTTCCTCACATGCATCCCTAACTTCTTCAAGATGTCTGTTGCTCATCATTTAATTCCTCCATAAAGCCTCCCTTAGACCTTATGTCAAGGTCCCTGTAGAAACAGATGGCACGTGAAAACAGTCATTTGAGGAAAGTTTCATTTAAAAATCATTAACAAAAGGTTGGGCAGGGAATGGGGAACCCACAAATGACGGTGCAGAATCCCAATACATAGTAACAGAGGCATCTACTACCCTAGTTCTGAAGGTGCAAGGTGACAGTAGGCTGTGTTAGAGGGCAGGTGGCACAGGTGTGATCTCTACAGAGGAATTACAACTTCCCATCTCCTACAAATGTCCCTCGTTGATCAATCCCAACAGCAAACTACACAACAAGGGAACTCAAAAGAAGATATCTGCACCTTTTCCCACAGTCCTGGTCACCTACTAGACATGAATCTACATATACAAATGACATTGAAAGATTAAATGTAGAGAGAGAAACAGTTACCTTGAAGCACTTTCCATTATTCATAACTTAATCTTGACTCTCCGACTACCCATTTGAAGCTGCCTCTACCACCTTCATTGAATATGCTCTCTTTCGGCATTTTTCCTGTCTAAAGGTGTGCTCGGGGTAAGCTAACAGCACCTCTGCTTCTGGTTCTGCTCATAGTGACCCATTTTTCTTTATCCCTTGGTTGGACTAGGGGTTGGAGGATTCAGTGGGGGTAAATTCATGTTAATTAATAGCTGTCATATCTGGCGTCTCAATTTTTGAGGGGATCTCAGACTTCACTGAAATCCTTCCTTCCTTCCTTTTTTTCCTACTCCCTATGTCTATCTCTTTTGAAATTAGCATATATTTGAAAGGTGTACAGAGTCATAAA
This sequence comes from Myotis davidii, assembly GCF_000327345.1. Classification (NCBI taxonomy): domain Eukaryota; kingdom Metazoa; phylum Chordata; class Mammalia; order Chiroptera; family Vespertilionidae; genus Myotis; species Myotis davidii. The sequence continues at coordinate 3,430,579 of NW_006297021.1, read as the reverse complement.
GTAGGAGAAAGTATCAACAACTTTTATAATTTTTCATCATAAATGAAGAGCCTGACCTTTGGGAAGGGTTTTGCTTGTAGGTGGGTGTAGAAGTCCCAAAGAGAGGGGAACCTGCTAGATTAACATGGAGGTGTCATGGATATACTGAATTGGATCTGTGGGACATTGCCCAGTTAGAAGAAAGGGATACATCAAAGCTTGTAAGAAAGTCATTGTTTACATTCAAGTAAGTTGACATTTTGTAGAATATTTAATCCATACTCATACTTTTCTCTTTATAAATGAAGAAAATGGGATCTGGGTTTTGAGCCACATCCCCCAAGACAGAGGCAAATTAGCTTCAAATTAAAACCACAATCCATATCTCATGAGCCCTCCACCCAGTGACGAGAATGTTGAAGTAAAATAGGACTTTACTGTGTGACACAGTGACTTGAAAAACAGAAAACAAAACATTTAGTTGATATTTACTTTTTGTTGTTGTTGTTCTTCAGTAGAATAAATAGAAAGACTGAAATAATCTTCTTTCACCCTTTCTTCTCACCCTCATGCCTCCCAACAACAATGAGCATGTAAAAATAAACAGCAGTTTTGTGGTTCTGATTCAGAGTATTCTAGAGGGAACGTATCTACTCCAAAAATGGGCATCTATTGAGATAGCATCAGTTCCTACCAGGCTGGAAATTGGGTAAAGGGGAAGGTAGGGATGGAGAGTATGGAGGAGTGAGGGAGGTGTGTGTGGATGTGCACATGAGCATATGTCTTTTGGACATCCTTGAGGGTCAAGAGACCTGCCCCCATTCATGAACAGGAAGAGCTCAGACGTGCTGACAGTAAACATGGGAGCCTCTTACACTTCCCATTACTGAGGACAGCAGGGGTGTCAGGGATGGTGGTGATCCTGCCATTATACCTAGCTGCCTGGACAAAGATCAACAAGCCACCATGTACCTAGCTTCATGCCCTTTGCTCCTTATCTGGACTACGTGTGCCCTGAGTTCTAATACATTGCAGGGTGGGAATGGGCACCCCAAATTGACTGATGTTGGACTTCTTGTCAACCTGGATGACAGCAGCTGCCCAGTGGATTTAATCTGACTTAGAAAAATAATTGGAGGTGACATAGCTTGCACTCTGAGTACCATGGAGCAAGCTGTACCTGTTATAAGAGGAAGTTTCTGTTGTTATCATCTAATAGTTATTTCGATGGGGGAGGGGGGAGAGCTAGGTACCAACTAGATCATTTTACCCACCAACTTTTATTTTTAGAAAGTGTAGTTTTGAAAAGACAATATTTCTTATGGTACCATTTTTCTGGTCCTCCTAAAAAGAGAAAAATGGATTTTTACAATTCTTTTTGTAGTAACATAAGCTCTTCAGGGCATAGGGCTTGTGCACTGAATTGCAGCCCAGCATGAAATTTTACAGCTGAGTTATGACCCCCTGCCAATAAAACTTTACAACAGAGCAGCCTGGCTTTTTTAGCTTCCTGAGCAGGGTGGAAAAATACACATGCTCCAACAGACACTGTGATCCTGGAAATATGATATTAATGATTGCACACTTTGAGAAAAGAAGAATTACAAGGTGAGCATGAAGCTAATTAGACATACTTGAGAGATATGTCGTTTATTATCCAAGTCATGTGCACCTTATTTATTTTATACAAATGTAAATGCAAAGTGATTTGACATCTCTTTCAATTTCATAATTAAATTAGAAGATTTGAGAATTCACAGGTTTTAAAATTAGACTACTATTGACTTTAAATGATCCCTGTTAAGAGGGAAAGTAGTAGAATGAATAAATTACATTCACTTCATAGACTATGATGCTGTATCATTAATTTCCATTCCTAAGACAACCCTTTGCTTATTGAATGCATGTATACCACAATTACCCAAATATCCAATATTCCAGGGAGATATACCCACTTAGGGTCGGGGGCAGACCCAGGCAATTGAATAGAGCCATTAAGTAAAATACACTTGCCAAATAGATAAAAATCCAGTCATCTTGGTATTACGTAGTTGACAATACCTTGAAAGGTCCTAAACAAAAATCTTCATAAATGCAGCAGACTTGCTATGAGAATCACCTAAACAGAACTGTGCTCTAATCTGCCCAGCCTTCCTCATTCTTTTTTTTTAACCTGATGGTGATGGATTGAGTGTACAGTCCACAATGACCTGGTCAGTAGGGGAACTTTGATCCCATCAGTTCAGCTTGCTTAGCATCTGGGGCACTGAGGAATTCTGACTTGGCAAATAGAGCAGGAGGACACCAGGACACCAGACTGTGAACCACAATGCCAGTGTGGTTCATTCCTGGCACTGAGGTTAGGGGGTCACCCAATGCTGTTTCTTCAGCCTCCTTCCCAGAAATGTGAGTATCACTACTCACCCTGACATAGACAACTCAGAGTCTCCGCTAAAAGACTTAGGCCATCAAACGGATGTTGGGAGGATTGGGATGAAACGTTAGAGAAAGGCACTTTGTAGACATCAAGTACAAAGGCCTGTTTCATCATTGCTTTTCCTCAGGGAAGGTCCCAAATGACTGTGAACTATAACAACCAGAATCATTTCTTTTGCAGACAAAATGAGAATAATAACCACCATCAATAAAGGCCATGTTTCCCTAACATTCCACCGGACAAAGTTGTTTCCTTAGGCTGGTGAGGAGCATCCATGCATTCACTCATTTTCATGGTCACCACCCAGTAATTTAGCCTCTGCTATGTGTCAAACACTGCGCTGGGTGCTGGGGATCCTGAGAAACAGAACTCATCTCTGCTCCCCTTCTTAGTTGGAGGAAACCAAGCAGTAAACATACACGCCTGGGAGATAATGACCTGAGAGGTAATGATAGGGTAAAACAGGAATATTTAGGAAGGTATATGATAAAAAAAAAGGCTTTGCAGAGGAAGTGACACTAATTAAGCCTTAAAAGTTCATTGATCAGATGCCCATGGGCAGAGAAAACAGCAGTGTTCAGGGAAGTGTAAAATGGCAGCTGATGACAAGCCCCTGGGAAAGGACTAGAGAGCTTCAAGGGGTTGGATCTTTTGCTAAAGACATTGGGGATCGGTGCAAGGATCAGATTTACATTCTACAAAGATCATCCCAATGACATAGAAGAGTGATTAAAGGGAAGGAGGAAGGACCCCAGGGAATATTGTTTGTGATTTTTTATTTCCACAATGAGCGTGGATTATTTAGATTTTTAAAACATTAAGGTACAGACCCTGGTTCCAGTGGAGATAAACTTATGCATATATTAGAGAAACAGGTAAGAGGCTGTGGGTCTGAAGAAATCAGTAAAGCCAAGAGAAAGATGTGTTTGGCACTACCTCTCACCTGAGCGAAGACTGAATGATGACTGCTTCTGACTCACTTTTGATAGTACCGTGATACTATTGGGCAGTAGTCACAGTCGGACTAAGAAGTTGGTTAACACGACCCTCAGATGTGCTAGGAGGTAAGGCCTCTCTGTTAAAATTCTCTCACATCATCTTAGCAGGTGATGTGGTGGACAAGGCGTGGAAGTATGTCAGGCTCCACATGAGGGAAGAATGAGCTGATACTGTTGAGTACTGAATGTTTGTTTCCCTCAAATTCATATGCTGAAACCCTTCCACCACCCCCACCTCCATGTGGTGGTATTAGGAGTTGGGCCTTCATGAGATAATTAGGATTGGATAAGGTCATGAGGATGGAGCTCCCATAAATGAGATAAGTGCCCTTAAATGAGTCAGGAGAGAGCCTTCTTCTCTCTGCTTTCTACCGTGTGAGGCTGCAGGGGGTAGCTGGTGATCTGCAACCTGGAAGAGAGTTCTGACCTGACCATGATGGTCCCCTGAACTCATACTTCCAGCCTCCAGAACTGTGAGGAATATATTTCCGTTGTGTATGAGCCAATCCATCTATGATAGTTTTAGAGCCACCCAAACTGATTAAGACAGATGCTGTGGTTCCCATCATTTATGCAAAAGAACAACAACAAAAAAACGCCAAAAAACTACAGAGCATATGGGTGATTGTGTGCTATATTATTATTAGAGAGCCTTGAAGGTAGATTTAGAGAGGTGCAGGGAATAAAGGAGATCTCTCTAGTTGGGTGAGTGTATGGTAAGAAAGGA
>NW_006297021.1:3422842-3426426 GCF_000327345.1 Myotis davidii | reverse complement strand
TAATATATACAGTGCCAAGACAATGAGAAGAAGTCTGAGAGAAGCATATTAAATAATATTCTATGTGAAAACCAGCCTCAACTCAAATAAGGGAAGAGTTATTAGATAAATAACATTATTTAATACTAGAAGTCCGGTGCACAAAATTTTTGCACTCAGGATGGTAACTAATAAGTTTATTGTTATGATTGACTATATCTAATCAATTACATCACAGACTGTGATAAAAACTGTGGCAAGGAAAAGAAAACATAGACGAGGCGAGGAAGTTAGATTACTGAGAAGGAGCCAGCTGGAAATTTTATATAGGGTGCCCAGGTTGGAACTCTCAGAGAAAAAAGCATTTGAGTAAAGACTTGGAGAGGAAGAAGTGAGCCTTGCTGGTGCCTGGGGGACATGGAAGGGACTCAGGCAGTGGACACAGTCAGGACATGGCCCAAGGCATGCCTGGCCTTTGGAAGGCTTGGACAGTTCTTGACTAGGATAACAACTAGGTGAAAGGAAGGCCAGTCTCTTCGCAAATATTCTGCATTATTTATTCTATTGTTTGTTCCTTCTCCCTCCTACATCCCCACCTCTATGTCAACTGCATTCTTCTCATCAACATTAAAACTAGTATTTTGAATGTTTAAAAATGTATTCCATAATCTTATACTCCCTTCTTGTTTCTGACATAATTTCTTCTATCTCCATCATAACTAAGTCTCTCAAAGGTTTACCGACCCACACTGCCTCTTCTTCCCCAGCCACCAGTCTATCATCCAGTTCTTGTTTAACCCCTCCCACCATTAGAGTCTAGAATGATTCTTCCAAACATCGCCAAAGGACTTCAGGTGTCTAAATCCAGTGAAAACTCCTGTTTTCAATTTACTTGACCTATCAAAAGATCCTTTTATTTTCCTGAAAACTTTTCCCTTGGATTTCATGACACTATGTTCTTGTTCTCCACCTTCTTAGAATTCTACTTCTGGGCTCTTTATTTTCCCTTCCTCCTCCTGAATTTAATCATTAGAAAACAGAATTCTTCAGGGCTTGAGCTTGGATCATATTATCTTTTTATACTACACAGCCCTCTATAGCATTATTTCAACTCCAGTGGCTTTAAACACCACCTATATGCATATCACCCACAGATATACTTCCACCTCAGACCCACAGGTAAGTACACCCCTATGCCTTCTTGATATCTCCACGTGCTACCTCACAGATACCTGAAACATACTCAACAGAGCTAAATCTCAACTCTGAACCACCCTCCCACAAACACCTATTCCCAAATCTATTCATTCTAGGGCCCTACATTCCAATGAGTGGTACCTTTATGGAACTATTTGCACTGAGCAGAAATCAAGGAATCATTACTCACACTTCTCTCTCCTTCACCACACACATTCAGTCCATTAAAAAATAACTTGATTAACTTTCCAAAACATCTGTGTCATACCTGTCTACTTCACTCACTTGCACAGCCATAACCCTATCCAAGTCACTATCATCTCTCACCTGAAACATTGCCATATCCTTACTCTCCACTTGACTCTCTACTTTTACCCTTGGCTCCCTTTCATCCATTCACCACATAGTAACTAAAGTCCTATTTTTAAAACACAAAATTCTTTATGTTCCTTCCTCTGCTTACACCCCTTCAATTGTTTTTGAATCCAAAATTCTTAGCATGATTTACAGAACCCTGCATGATGCAGTCGCCTATTTCTTGAGCTTCTTCTTGAGCCAGTCTCCCTGTCACTAAATGCAAATCACACTAGCTATTTGCTTGCTCATTTTCTCAATCTCTCTCCCCACTCCTTCTTTTTCTACCTCCTTTCCTCTAGAACTTCTTCCCTTTTTTCTTTCTCCCTTCTTTCCACCTTCCTCTCATTTATTATACATGAATCTTTTTTTTCCTACCAGTTGCTATGTGTATTCGAGTAAAAGAGTCCCTGCAACTCTTCAGCCAACACCTGTTGGTCTGTGTTAGCTTTTGAGTTTGACATGCTTATATTAAAGCTTTGCTATAGGAGTGAAAAGATAAGAAAATCCAATGATAATAGCATGCATTTTGGTCTTGGGGCCTAAAGATTTTACTTCAAGAGAAGAAATGGAGTCATTTTATTGTTATGTCTACCAACTTTTCTACAAAATCTTTGGATTAAGAAACTGTCATTGGCCACATAATCAGCAAAGATTTAAATTTACAAAGGGAAGTTGCTTTAACTATTTTCAACTACAGCTTAACCAAGCATAAAAAGGTTTCAATTAAAGAGAGTCTCTTAAATAATATGTTTTAACTACATATATAGAAATGTTCGTTATAAGACTGAAGTATGGTGAGGGTCTCCATCTAGCAAAGATACCACATTATTCGTGTTCGAATCGGTATCATTGTTATTATTGTGCCAGTTAATAGCTCTTTGGTACAAGCAGAATAACACACAAATGGTACTTGATGTGAGCTCTACGCCAGGCACAATGAAAGGCATCAGGCCTTACCCACAGAGGTGCTCATCCCCTGAGGAGTCAACTGTCTCCACCAGTTCTACTATTATGCCTGATTGTAACCTAACTTCATACGGTAATAAACCTATCAGGGAAACATGGAGAAAAAATACAGAGGAATTGAACCTGTAATGAGAGTGGTATTTTTGTTTGTTTGTTTGTTTATTTAATTCTCTACTGAGGATATATTTTTATTGACTTTTTTAAAGATAGAGGGGGGAAGGGAAGGAAAGAGGTAGAAGAGAGAGAGAAAGAGAGAACAACATCAACATTGATGTGAGAGAGAGACATCAATCAGTTGTTGCCTGCCCTAAGTATGTGCCCTAACTGGGGATCAAACCAGCAACCTTGGTATGTGTCCTGACCAGAATCAAAACTGCAATTTTTTGATGTATGGAACGATGCTCCAACCAACTGAGCACCTGGCCAGGTCAAGAGGTGGTTTTATTTTAACAGCTAAATTAATGCTTTGTGTATTTCAAGTCATAAAAGATGTTGCCATAGATACTAGGACCATTTCTCAGAGTTCCCATGGAATTCATGAATTACTAATGAAATAAATGCTTAAAGACAGAAAATGCTACTTGTAACTAACTTCATGACTTTCTGTTTATTCCCCAAAAGTCAGTTTGGCTTCCTGGAGCATGTAAAGTATGTCTGATGCTGGACAAGGAGTGACATTTAGGGAACTGACATTGCATTTTCAACTGGAAACTTCTCGAGGTTGTCACTAAGGAGTTTATAGAGGCATAAAATCACCTTTGTAAAGAAAATATTACATTGGTTTGAAACAAGTGCCATACTAGTGGTCTGAACCAAATGGTTGGTCTACGGTGGTAAAATGAGACCGCCTTAGGAATTTTGTCTTATCTTACTTACATATTGTGGAGTTGAATTTTCAGTATGCATTTGTATCAGACATACTATATCTTTGAGAATATTTTCCTCTTAATTGAAGAGAAAATACCCATCCTGAAAAAAATAGACTTATTTGTACTTTTCTTCATTAATTGACACTCATTCAATACTGCCTGTCTAAAAGAAACTCTAACTACAGTATCTCATAAACAAATAGAATGGAAGAGGGA
>NW_006297021.1:3419696-3422739 GCF_000327345.1 Myotis davidii | reverse complement strand
TTCTTTTTCAATGTGTCAGCTAAAGATACTATCTCAAAACAACATTTAACTCTTACAGAAAATAAATATTTATAAATCATTTGGTTCTTTATTGCCCTTTTTTTAGGTTTTATATTTCACTCAACTCTAGTTTGAAAGAAAATCTTACCTAGCACTTCAAAAACAGTTCACAGAATATTTGCACATGATAAAATCACACTCAGTCCATCAGGGGTAGGACCCGTCGATATGCACAAAGGCAATTATTAGATTTGGAGTTAAGGCAAGGAAAGAAACTGTAAACTGTAACTTGTCAACCCACATCCATACACCTCCCTGCTTATAAAACACATTTAATTACTCCCAGAGTATAAGATGAAGAGACTATTTCTCCCATTGTATTATCTGTGCAGCCGGCCCAAAGATACTTATTTTTCTCTTTTTACTTCAATCCTGTAAATCTCTCATTGCTCTGCCTTATAGCAATCGATAAATCATATCCCAGAGATTAGGGCTCAAGGTCCATTCTAAAATGACCAACGGTGCTCTGTCCCTCTGTGGAGCTGGCTGTGATATATTAAGGGAATATGAACCGCTGGTGGGATAGAACTAATGTGTTTTAGAAAGTTTCCTGTGAACATTCCATCATGAATCTATTCCTGGTCTTTGTCACATCAGGAAATTATGAAAGTTCGCCAAAAGTAAGACCGAAATGTTTATTGTACCCTATACCTGGAAGTCTAAAAGAGTTTGTAATAGATTGCAAACTCCTAAGAGAAAATGAATCATGTTTACATATGCTTGTGTGATAACTCAACGAGGCTGCTTGGGGAAATGAAACGAAGGTATGATTTTGAAATTCAAACATTATAGGTGGGAATATTAGGTGAACTATTGGATAACTCAGTTTGCTTCTTTGAACATCAGTTTCCTCACTTGTAAAGTTGGAAAAGTAATACAAAATTCTTGGAGCAGGTGCCCACTCCCTCACTACAGCTCCCTGGTTGTCTATTTAAAACTGTCATCCATCACATGATCTCACTCATATGTGCAGTCTAATGAACAAATTAAACTGAAGAACAAAATAGATCCAGAGACACAGAAGCATGGAATAGGCTATTGAACCTCAGAAGGAAGGCAGGGGAGGGTGGGTAGGGAGAGGTCAACCAATGAACTTGTATACATATATGCATAACTCATGGACACAGACAATAGGTTTGTGAAGGCCTGAGGTGGGGGATGGGGACAGGCCAGAAGGGGTCAATGGGGGAAAATAGGGCATATGTAATACTTTCAACAATATTTATTAAAAAATAAATAAAACTGAGCTCTGCACCCACTACTTCCCACACATTGAATCATTTACTATGCATTGGTTGTATCTCCCCTTAAATATCACTTCCTTGATGAAAGTTTCACTAACTCCTCCCTGCTCATTATAGAACAAGTTCATATTTTGTACTTTCATGGACTGTAATTCTTTTCTTTCAAGTAGGATTGACAGACTGCAATCCAAGAGCCAAATTCAGACCATCACCTGTTCGTGTAAATGAAGTTTTATTGGCACATGACGACATGGTGCAGGTATGAGGTCTATGGCTGATTTGAATTGAATAGATGCAACACAGACTACCAGTACTAGTATACGGCTGCTCAAGCCTGAATATTTACTGAAAAGGTTTGCTAACACCAGCTTTAAAGAATGTATTTTATTTCCAATGTTGCACGTGCTACTAGTGAGGCTATTCACAAAATGATTCTCTCCCCTGTTAGGAAATAAACAATAAACTTCATAATAAAGTGAATTGTTTATCTTCTTAATCTTTACTGCTTCCTTACCACCAATTAATCATAATATCTAGACCAGTGATGGCGAACCTTTTGAGCTTGGCATTGAGAAAAACATGTCAGCATTTTGAAAAACCCTAACTTAACTCTGGTGTCTTGTCACATATAGAAATTTTTTAATATTTGCAACCATAGTAAAACAAAGATTTATATTTTTGATATTTATTTTATATATTTAAATGCCACTTAACAAAGAAAAATCAACCAAAAATGAGTTGGCGTGTCACCTCTGACATAGGTTCGCCATCACTGATCTAGACTATAGTTACCATTCAATAAATGTTGAATGTGAGTGGATAAAAAAGCTGTGGTACATTTAAACAATGGAATACTACTCACTCATAAAAAGAAAGAAATCTTACTCTTTGCAAGATCATAGATGCACTTGGAGAGCATTAAGCTAAGTGAAATAAGCCCGTCAGAGAGAGACAAGTACACACGATTTCACTCACATGCGGAATGTAATGAACAGAATAAATTAACAGCAAAATAGAAACAGACTCATAGACAGGAAGCAGGTGGGCAGCTGTCAGGACTGGAAGGCTGGGTTGGAGGGTGGAATTATTGAGCAAAACAGAACAAAAAAGAGAGAGAGAGAAACAAACTCATGGACACAAACAACAGAAAGGTGATTGCCGGGAGGAGGGTGCTCGGGGAGATGGAGGAGGAGATAAACGGGATGAATGGTCATGAAAAAAGCCTTGACTTCGGGTGGCGAACACATACTAGTAATACAGTGTACAGATGGGACATTGTAGAATTTAGCACCTGAAACCTGTATAATTTTGTTAACCAGTGTCACCCCCATGACTTCAATGAAAAGGAAAAATAAATATATGAATATGGATGAATGAAATGAACACACACATGAATGAATGCATATACCAACAGATACATTAATTTGATTTAAAAATTATCCTAGTTACATAGTAATGAGCATACCATAAATTAAAGTGGACGACACTTTCATATGTCATCTGTATAGTAAGATAAAATGCACTACAGCTATAATCAGTTTAAGTGTTATGAATTACGTTATTGTACATTCAACTTTGTCTAATCTATATACAATGGTTTGAAAAAGGACCTGGTTATGAATGAGTAATTCATGAAGCTCATACATTATGGACTTTATAAAACATGCATAAATTAAACAACCAGTTGTCTCATACTAAAATACTTCAGTGACATATCCGTAATATCTGGGCAAAGGATA
>NW_006297021.1:3417716-3418239 GCF_000327345.1 Myotis davidii | reverse complement strand
TTGTATGTTTCTGCGCGTGCGCGTGTGTGCATGTGTGTGTGCGTGCGTGCGTGTGTGCGTGTGTGTGTGTGTGTGTGTGTGTTTGAATTAATTCTATTAATGTGTGAGGAGACACTACAACTTGTTGGAAGGAAGGCAACTTGGGAACTAGGTACAAAAAAGTCCCATTCTCAGCCATTTGAATGAGTTGTAACTAGTCATATGCTAAGGATAGCAGTGATTCATGCATGCATCTCTTGTCAGTAGATCAGATTTGTTGTAGTTTCTCACATTTAGCACATTTTCCCCATTTCAAAGACGTAGGTTGATTAGCACAGAAAATAGAAAAAGGTTTACTCTTAGCCCATATCCTATTAGATATGACTCATTTGCTTATTTCTGTGCATTTGTTTTTGTTGAAGCCAGTAACCGGACCAACGTGCCCACCATCAGAACCCGGGTCTTACATTGACAAATGGGTTTCAGTATTTCTCCAGGAAGCTCAGTAGGAGGCTCCTGCTCTTGCTGTTTCTTTTTAAAACTC
>NW_006297021.1:3405450-3416887 GCF_000327345.1 Myotis davidii | reverse complement strand
GATCTTGTTTTCTACAGAATTTCATATTCCTGCATTATGGGGCTCATTGCCTTCCATACCCCAAGATCCACTCCTCTTCTCTCTCTCCCTCATAAACCACTCAAATGCAGTTCTTTATGACCATGTAATACTCGGTGGGGTGGCTAATCAGACTAAATCTAAAGCAAGACCTACTTAAGTACTTTCTGAATAATTAATAATTTGGGGAATAGTTTTTTATTTTAATTCCTTAATAAAAGTTTTAAATTCCATTGTCCAATATTTACAAAAAAATTAAATTAATTAAGCACTAAGTTTAGAAAATCCCTTTCTCAATACCATTTACATTCTCTCAAAGCAATTCCTTTTTCATGTTTTACTAACACACCCTGGAATCAAGTGTTCAATAAATAATACAAAATAATTTTTGCCAGTTACTTTCTTGGTGAATGTATTGAGTGGTTATTATATTAGCATATAATCCCTCCTTTTCATATTCTTGACTGAGTAATTATTTTAGACTTTCTCACAGTAAAATGCATTTGATGTACTTTGCTAAATATCACTTAAACAGTAAGACCGGTTCACTTTCTGCATCTAAGACCTCCCTTTTTATTCTAGGAAAAAGCACATTAGCAACAGTCTTGAGTATTTATTTTAAATTTCTCATATATTCATGTGCCAAGTGCCCTAGGTCTTTTTCTTTTAATTTTATTTTTATTGTTTAAAGTATTACAGATATTAGTACATATATCTCCTTATTTTTTTTCCCCATTGACCTTCCCCCAGCGTCCCCTACCAGTCCTCCCCGGCACATGCCCTCACCCCACCCCACACAATGGAATACTATGCTGCTATAACCATTTGTAGCAGCATGGATGGAACTGGAGAGCATTATGCTAAGTGAAATAAGCCAGGAAGTGAAAGAAAAATACCATATGATCTCACTCATTTATGGATAATAAAGATTATAACCTGATGAACAAAAAGATACATACAGAGGCAGAGAAGCACCAAACAGACTGTCAAACTACAGTGGGAAGGCTGGGGAGTATTGGAGGGGGGAGGTAAGAGATCAACCAAAGGACTAGTATGCATGCATATAAGCATAACCAATGGACACAAGACAGTTCCCTAGGTCTTTTATTGTCTAATCTTAGTTCCCTAGCTAATCAGTAGTATCATAATATATCCCCAGTCATTTTTCCTGAAAAAAACCCAATTCCATTGGGTTGGTTCTGTACCTGAACTCTTAATAAACTGTATTTATACAAAAGAGTTTATTTTATTTGATTAGGGGTTCTACTTATACAACACTTTAAAGCTATATAATCATTTCTTAAGAAACATAAAGAACAACTTCTAGAACAACATATACCGTTTTAATAACTCATAAACCACCAATGCTTTTAAATGTAAATAATTTTTCTCTATGACCAAAATGCTCTTCTTTTCTAGCAATAACCTCGGAGCATTGAACAAGACTTAATACCCTATCAATCCCCAAAGCAGGCTGTTCTCTTGGGAAAACAATCTCCATGAGCCTTCAGCAGTGTTTCTCCAAATCAGAGTCCATAAGACCATCTGTTAATAATATCGTGAAGCAATAGTCCGAAGGTCTGGAGAGGGACTAGGAAGCCGGCGTTACCAGGCCCTCCCGGGGCATTCTGATTCACACCAATACCTGAGAACCACTGAGTGAGACTCTGCCTGCACAGGTGTTAAGTGGCTTTGTGCCAAGTCACTAGAAAGAGGATGGGACTCATCCTTTAATGAGACAGAAGATTCTTGCTGCTGAGGCGAAGGAAATTCCTACCGAAATCACATTTTCCTTTTGTCCTGCTCTCCTGTAAAAGTAAAGAGAGGCCCTGTGGAATTACAGCTAAAATGAAATCCCTGTAAAAATAAACAACTTAAACATTTTAGGAATAGATCACCAAACACAGAATTACAAACATTATTTCATCCATCGAGATTAAGACAGGGAAAGTCAAATGACAGCTGCTCTTGAAGTCAAATGGTATTGTCTGTGATGGCACAGAGTCCCTGGGATTTAAAGGGTGACAGAGCCACCCCGCCACTTGCTGAGACCATTGCCGGGAATTCTACCTCTCCCTGCCTGGGTGTCAGTGTTGTGTAATCAGAGAGATAGCAAGGTATTCCACTGCTGCTTCTTCCCCATTTCTCTGAAATGTGTCCTTTTCTTGGAAAAGGTGATGAGCAGAATTCTAAGTGCAATATTGCTACCAACACCTAAGGGTTCCCAGAAGAAACAGGAAGGCGTGGCGAGACAGTCCCTGCTTTCCTCTGTGCACTCGGAGGCCGTGATCCGTTGGCCTGGGGATGCTGCACCTATTCTCTGTGCCTCCAAACTCGGAGCGCTCCCACCTACCCTCGAGATGACGGCGCCTATTCCTGAGGAAGCAATACCCCTGTGACACAATGTGTGCCTGGCATGTGCTTGAAAAATCAGTGGACGCATGAGTGAATGAGGTTTGAGAGAAATGTAAGAGTTCGAGAAAGAAAGCCATAGCTGAATCATTTTGAAACAAAGAGAAGGATGTCTAAAGGCTGCAGTGCCCCAAAGCATCTGGGTACTAAACCGATGCGGGGAATCGGCGAAGCTAAGGGGCTCTAGCTGGATGCCATAAACACAAGTTTACCTGCAACGGGAATGCATCAGACACGATGGTTTCTGGTAAAGTCCAGAATTGATGTCTAGAGCTTGAGGTGGTAAATGGCTATATAAAGCTGAAGCTCATGGGAAGATCAGAGCTGTAGGTGACTATTTAAACCTCGTATAGAAATACATGATAACCTACCATGCGCAGGTACGGTGTTCAGCAGATTTATCATCCCTCTTTGTCATAAACCCTTGAGCTGGGGTTATTTTTCTTCCTGCTTTAGTTGTGAGAAACTTGCTTGCCCAGGGCCACATCATGATTTGCACATCCATACCACGGGCAGGTAGGAAATTCTTTCTGAACATTTCTGAATAGCAACAGAATCACAGGTCTGACTGACACTAAGGCCCACGCTCCCTCTCCTGTCCCACACGCCTCTCTCCCACTGCTTTTCTGGTTGTGTATTTGCACAGTGGAGTTCCAGTGGAGGCTAGTGGAGAGGAAAGGACTCACAAAACACTGGGCTGAGTTCTGTGTGTACATCTTACTGGGACAGACACTTCTGCCACATATTCCACTGATAATCATGTTATAAGGATCATTGGGAGAGAAACATGAACAACTGTAGATTCTCTGAGTTTGCAGAAAAAGAGCAGAGTGCAAACTCAAGGTGGTTAGTATCTGCGTATCATGCCCATTTCTTGCATTAAAAATAAATACACTAAATAAAGCTAATTTTATTATCACTGTTTTCCCAACTTTTAGGATCCATGGAAGGGGGAGAAGGAGAGTTCATTCCATTTCCTGTTCTCTGAAGTCACATACATTTTAAGACCACTTCCTATAGGAAGCACTACATAGAATATACTGAAATTTCTGATTTTCATTTCAAACGTTTTTCAGTGTCTTTTTCTTTGAGCAGCTCTCTTGATCATTCCTACACTTTGGAGTCCTTGTATCACTCAATGTTTTCCTAATTCTGAAAGCTGCACTGTCCTCAGATATGCAAATTTTCTCCTGGTGCACTCTATTTGTTTATACAGTTTTTAGGGATTTCTTCCATGTTTGAGAAACTTCCACTTCATACCTAAATATGCCATTACCAATATGTTATCAGAAACAAAATTATGCTCAAGAATTATTTCTTCATTGAAATGCTTTGGGCAACAATTCTACATACATAATCATAAGCTTAAGAAAATTTCAGAAACCGATGATTCAGGTAGTGGCAACAGCTGGCCGAATGTCATAGAGCCAGCTCCTGTATACACATAAAACATAATAATACCCAGTGTTGTCAGAAGTGTGGGCAGGCAGCACACATCACACTGCCAGGGGGAATGTGAATTAGAAGAGATACAACTCTGACACTCGTCTGCACTGAAATAGTGCACTCCCTTTGACCAGGCAACCTGCTTCTGGTTGTTAGTGTTAGTCTAAATATATAAAGTTACAGGTACTAGTATTTTCACTATAGACTATATAAAAATAGCAAAATGTCTACTGGTGGAATTATAAAATGAAATGTGGTCATGGAAAATATGTAATGGGATAGTATGAAATAAATCTATATATATAAAAGTCTAAGTGACTGTCCAACTGGTAGCTATGACGTGCAATGACCACCAGGGGGCAGGTACTTCAACCGGTAGCTATGGCGTGCACTGACCACCAGGGGGCAAACACTCAATGCAGGAGCTGCTGAGCTGCGGTGACTTGGGAGCTGCAGTTCTCAGGTGATGCACCCAGAACTAGAGAGAAGGGAGCTGATTCCAGGGTGCGTCACCCGATAACCTCCCTCTTGCAATCCAGGATCCCTTGGGGGATGTTGGAGAGCTGGTTTCAGCCCGATCCCTGCACCCAGGCCAAAGGACCTCACCAGTGCACGAATCCGTGCACTGGGCCTCTAGTCAGACTATAAAATGAAATGGAAAGATGTCCACACTGTATTACAAAATAAAAATGAGCAAATTAGAGGACATATTTTACAGTATAAAGGCATTTAAAAATTTAGATCTCTGTGTGTATATACTTGAGTGTATAAAGAAAAAACATGGATAGATACCCAGTGAGACAGCTGTGATTACTTCTGGAGAATGTGATTGGTTGGGAGAGTCGGGGTTGGAGACCTCATTGTACACCTGTAAACCTCTGTGTTATTTACTTCCATTGACATGTATTGCTTTTGTAATTAAGAAACTCAAACCATATAGGGGAAAATTATGTACCTTAAAACTCTTAAAGGTATGAGAATGAAAAGACCTTAGTCCAAGGATATATATATATATATGGCAACGCGGTGTCTTAGAGCACCAGAGAATCACCTGGGTAAACAAATATGGGCATCTGAGAGTTCGCACATAAAGATGATCCATACTAGCTTTCCCTTTCAAAGGCCTCGCTGACCTGGACTCCTGGGAGGGAGAAATATTGCCATGCAGGGTGCATCCATGCGGACAGGAGGCAGTTGTTCTGGTGACAGAGTGCAGGCCATTCCATCGGCCGACGTGTTCTACTTCATTGTACCAGCATGTCTGTGCTGTTTCCAGTTTGTCATAACATAACACATGGCATCGTACCTTTCCTTTTCCCATTTTTCTTCCTCTCTCTTGTAGGACCGATATAATGAATTCTCCCAATGTGAGTACTGGAACCTCACTCAACTATTTTCCCCAGACTTGAAAAGTAACCCCACCACTTCTGAATAATGCATATATTATATAGCATGAAGGCACTCCACCTAAACATATTAAGAATATAGTCATCAACCACCTATTTCTCCTATGATTTTTAGTGCAGATTAATCTACATCAGAGAACTTACTTTATGCTATTCTTACATGTTGGCATATGCACATGTAAACATATTATTTAAGAACGAATAAATTATCCACATGCCTTTCCCACTTTCCATTGATTATCTCACTCCTGGTAAAGGGTCATGAATTTAGGGCTATTTATTAGCTGGAACTGATCCATTGACTCTTAGTTATTTCCAGGCTACATCTTATAAGCTATTGCTTTTTAAGTCAGGGAATTATACCTTGATTTTGTAAATGCAGCTTTAAAAGAAGAGGAAGAGAAATGTTTTTTTTCACAAAAGACAGTTTTTAAAAGGTACAATTCAAAGTGATTACAGCAGGCAATTATAAAAGGGCTACCTCACGAATCTAACTAGATTACCTATGATCACATAGTGGGATTGTAGCTTACACCTATAAAGCTTAGCTGATGAAGATTTAATGGGCTCTCACACCCGACCAAACATATCTATTTTTTTATACATAGAAACAGGTATAAATGGCATTGTAATCTCATTCTTCCTTTCTTTTCTGCTTCAATTTGTTTCTACATCATTAAGCTTTCCTAGGGAGAGGGTATCTGTCTCATGCTTGAGGTTTCTAAAGATTTCTTTCTATAGGAGCATCACACCTGGCAATTTCTGGGAGGTGGATGATGACGTCAAGTCCTTGTTCTCATCACTTTAGGTCTCATCGGACACCTAACAGGTCAGGTGGGATATTCTAAAATGTAATTTTTCCAATTGCTTTAAGTACTTCTGACCAAACCCTATTAACCTTCACACATCCCCACCACAAAAGCAGGAAAAGCTTTCAGAGGCTGCTTGGCCATACGGTGTCAGCCACGTGCTCCCAGCCCTTGGTGGCAGGTCTGGTTGATTTGAGATAATGAGAAAGACGCCCATTATGGATGCTCAAAGTTTGCAGATTAACAACTAAAAAAATAAAAAAGGAAAAGGAAGAAAAGCAAACTTGCTTTAAAAGGCAGCTTATATTTGTTTGTGTGCTTTAATTTTTTAACAAGTCAAATCTTAGCTTAATTCTAATTTAATTAGCTTATATAATAGAAAGATTCAAGGCTATTTTTTTGCCACTATCTTCAATTATCTCAGTTGATGAAGTAAATAGCTCTGGTTGACATTCTAGAAGTATACATAATTATTTCAGCAAATGTGAATGTGAGATTTAAACATAAGTGAATATGCCACGCAATTTGCATATGTACTCATATCCTGTGGTAAAAAGTGTATGCATGCAATTGATGGGCATGAGATCTGTATTTTGTTACAAAGTACCTAAAAGGGGAAATTATCCTCTTTGCACTTTAATTCCTCTAAGTAAAGACATTGTAAAGCCACCCTGATCATCTCTTGCTGTTCTTAACCCGAGACACTATTTGGCTAAAGTTCATTCCCTAATTTATAGTGATCAAGACATGGGCAGAAACATGGCAACGCCCGATGAGTAGATAACAAAGGAGAGACTTAATTCAAGCATATGTGGAGCAGAATATAGATAAAATGTCCGATTGCACAGAAATTTAGAAGTAGTGCTAATTTTTCTTGATATAACAAAGTGAATCATCATCTCAAAATTTAAAGAGACAATGTTCTCACTACAGCAATTTATAGACTGAGAATTTTGTGTGGAAATGTAATGTAGACCTCTGACCACCCCTTGCAATTTATATTTAAAATATTGGTGTGATCCTGAGACTTCTCCACTGAACCTGCTGCCTAGCAGATGCTCCTTTAATTAGCTAAGAAAACTCGCTGCCTCGCTTTTATTGGGCGGATTCCAGTTTTATGTCAGTTGGAACATTGCCTGTATCTAAAAATCATTTAGAAATAGCTGAGTTAGTCTCAAAAATATTAATAGGTACTCTAATGCCGCATGCATTATTAACACTGCCTAATGCTACCCCTGGCCTCTAATACATTTTGTGAACAACAAATGGATAATCATGAAGCTGAACTGACACCAATAAACAAGAACAGGAGTCCTGTTCATGGCATAGTGCCATCTATGAAATATATTGACGAAAGATTAAAATTAGAATGTTTTCATTACAAACTTCACTGACGTATTTCATTTTTGTAAGTCGAAGAGTGCTTAGATCTTTGTAGCCTCATACTTATTATAAATGTGTATAACTGCTGATGAAAGACAGTTCCACTTGAAGGAATGTAAGCGATTTCACATTTATTCTTCATAGGACCAAAACTATTATGAATTTCAGGTTAAGAAATTTCAGCACGATTAGATACCATGCACCTGACATACTAAATTATGCTGGTTTAGTAAGATTCAAATAGCTTGAGTTTTTGTAAACCCCACTAAAATCTTATTATTAAGCTGGCCTATTTAACTGGTTAATTAAATATTTTTTAACTACGGTTTTATAAGATCCCCCTTTCAATGAAATTAGCATATATGTACACAGCACTTACAGTATTTTTAAAAACATATAAAATATAGTCTAATCATTAATGTTAGGCTAATTTTACTAAAAAATATATTAGTCAGATTTGTATTTGATTCAGAACAATATGTAACTATGTCCTAAGGAAATTCTAATACTTTAAAATAATTGAATGGTGTTTGCTTTTAAAGAATTATGCTAAAATAACCTAACTTTATTAGGGAACAATGGTTATAAAAAGCTGCTCAAAGGAGACTGTTATTATATGGATTGTCTAATTATAGACAGGGGATATATTTTCAGTTTTTTACCCAGGAGTAGCTGCTTAAATATGTATTGATTTCACAGAGGGGGAAAAAGTGGGAGAGAGAGATAGAAACATCAATGATGAGAAAGAATCATTGATCAGTTGCCTTCTGGCAACCTGGGCATGTGCCCTGACTAGGAATGGAAGGGTGACCTCCTCATTTTTAGGTGGACATTCAACCACTGAGCCACACGGGCCAAGCCCCTTTGAACAGGTTTATATAGGCCCACTCTTGGGCATTAACTCTTTCAAGCACAATGTGATCATTTACAAAAGCCATATCTTATTGACCAGAAGTCAGGTAATCTATAGACTTAATACACACTTCCTGATCTTAGGGTCTCCCAGTTCATGATTCTGGGGTTATAAATTACAACCCCAGACTGGATGACATTCAAAATCAGTTCTTCTTGTTATGCCACCCTCTGAGAACAATGGGAGTGCTCGCAGAGCCATGTAGGCTACACAGATCTCTTCATGTGTGTGTTTCCTTAAAGGTAATAATAACACCAAAGCAGGGCTGGGAGTCAGGGACTCTAGTTTACAAACACCCATTTATGGAAGATACTTCCCACTAATAACTAAATTCCAAAATGAGTCAAACAGAAATGGAATGCTGAACAATTAAGATTCTCTCCCCATAAGCCCATCTCGATCATTTTATTAAAGGCTACTGGGAATACCCTTACTGAATAACTAATTCTAAGTTATATTCCATGAAAACAAATTAATGTAATAATTTTCTTTCTGAAATTAATTTAAATCTCCGTGGATGCTGCAACAAATTTAGTCTTTATTCTGCATACAAAAGTTATGAAAGCCTTATTGCACTTACTGCTTTAGGCAAAGATTCATTGCTTCACAGTCACTGGTAATGGCCGTTATTTCAATTGAGCCAAGTTGCTTCAATCAATCATTTTTCACTGTTTGGCTCAAATATTTAAAATTATTCTTCATCTTGTCATTATAAATAGCAAATTTGCTGAGATGCTACTGGTACAATGTGTAATGCTTCCAAAAGGCTCTCACTCCTCCCTTGCCTTCCTTCCTTCCTTCCTTCCTTCCTTCCTTCCTTCCTTCCTTCCTCCTGCCTCCCTCCCTTGGAGGTCTATGGACATATAATTTGAGATTGTGGGCTATGACAAAGCTGAAGCCACAAGGCTTCTTTTAGGTAAAGAGGAAGTAGCATGGGTGAGCATTCAAACAGGGGTACGAGAGAATAAGATCTTATGAGGGACATCGAAGACTTTAACAGGACGCCATCATTCTCCACCACATGCTCTTCTTTTCTTTTATTTCCTTCTGCTTTCTCTTTTTCACTTTCTTTTTTTTTTAATTTGGGGGGTTGGTGTTCTTTCATAACTAGCCTCCCATTTTGTCCTTCCTGGTTCTGATCATAAAAATGAACACTGTGAACTGGTTTTATGTAGGTCCACTGAGTCAATAAAATGGAAGACACATATCTGACTTGTGACCTGACCCCACAGTGAGCAGGGAAAAATTAATGTAGTATTATATGTTCACCTAATTATCCTAACATAATAACTTAAGCATAAAATCCATACGAGTAAGAAATTCAAAATAAAATTAATAATCTTATGTTAAAATAGAAAAATAGAGTTGGGGTCAAAGATTGAATGAGTCATTGGAAAACCATACAAATATGCATTTTATAGTTAGCACATTTTTTAAAGTAAGCTAATCTATATTATTTTACCCAATTTTTGCTTAGTGATAGTCAACACTATATAGCTACTTTCCATTTGTCATGCCATACCGAAAGGATGTAGCTCATAATATAAATATACAAATCTTACAAATCTGTGCACTGTGTGTTAAATGGTATGCATAAAGACCCTCTCTTTTTGTATAAGAGCTTCATTTAAATGTTCAGAGCCTGCCCATGTGACTTACAGCTAAAGGTCTCTAAGTCATGTGTGCTAGTTCAGAATTAAGAATAGTTACAACTTATATATTGAAATAAAAATGCAGGCTTACATATATGATAGATAGATAGATAGATAGATAGATAGATAGATAGATGAAAATAGATAGATAGGTGATAGATAGATAGCTAGCTAGCTAGCTAGATAGATAAATAGATAGATAGATAGATAGATAGATAGATAGATAGATAGATAGATAGATAGATAGAAGTATTCTACACTTGGTATAATTTAAATTTTACTTAAGGGAAATTTGGTCTAGAGAAAGATCAGCATATTCTAGTCATTCTAGTTTTGAGTACTTTCCTCAGTTCCCTGCCTATGAATAGGTAAGAGTCCATTGTATGAACATAGGCCTATATTACATGAACATCCAGAAACTGTCAAACATTATGCCACTTCATAGGTGCTAATGCTGGCCCCAGAAGAGCCCTGGGTCTGAGTCTTATCTGTGGGAGGAGCACTTCCTGTGACACCTTGACCTTTGCAGACCCAGGCCTCACACTCATTTCCTGCAGCATGATGGTGAAACTCCTTCACCTGCTTAGCAAACTTCTTGAAGGTTGGAAGAGGGTGGGATCACTGTGCTTTGATAAAACAGTACTCCTTTTAGTTTATTATCAGCTTATTTATGTATTTGGCGTCATGTCCCTGGAAGTATATAAGTTTTTGAATGAAATAAACACTAATATATTGTGATTTTTCTTAGTAACATGGAAACTTGCTAGAATATCTTCAGGTATATTTGAAAAAAAAGTAATAAGCTCCCATATATGAAAGAAAAGAATATAGTTTAAATACAGTTTGGTCATCACCATATTAGAACTTTGTTCACATGTGCTTATGTAGGTCCTCTACTAAACAGAAAGGTAACACTAACATCATGTCTCAGACGCTATGCTGTAAAGTATGATGTTTGCAGACATTATCATAAGCCTTTAGGTAAATGAGGCAATGTTTTTCAATGGCATAGTGAAATATTAACAATAATTAAATCAATTTAAATATATGTGATACAATCGAATCAATATGAAATATAAATAATCTATTTTTCAAATATATGAGATTCTTCATATCTTAGGGGGAAAATCACCACATCCTATATAATAAAAGGCTAATATGCAAATTGTCCCCTCGACTGGGAGTTTGACCAGGGGGCGGGGCCAGCCAGTAACTGCCTGCAGCCCCTCCCCCAGCTGGCCTGGCCCAATCAGCCCCAATCAGGCAGGGCCAGCTGGATCCCACCCATGCACAAATTCATGCACCAAGCTTCTAGTTAAATATATTTCACATTCTGACATACAATTTTTCTAAATATTTTAAGATGACATGTTGCAACCAAAGAATATCAAAACAGGT
>NW_006297021.1:3393607-3405427 GCF_000327345.1 Myotis davidii | reverse complement strand
GGAAAGAGCTCTGAACTAATACTTATGGTGCAGCTTTTGAGACACGGTGATAGCGCTGCTGTGCTGTTCTATGAGTTTGACCATGGCCTTGGAAGGGTGGGTGCGTGTCCTCAGCCCATTGCATAGGTGTGGCTACCAGGCTGCAATAATCACTACCTGTATGTGTCAGTTACAACATCACCGAGAATATGAAGGTCTAAGGGAGCATCATAGTACTTAATAGTAGTAGTACCTTTCCTTAGTCAACCTAGGTTAACCTTGGAAGATTCCCTTAAAAATAATAAAATTATAAACACAATAAAAGGCTAATTTATCCAAATTTTCATAGCAGTCTTGATCTTTAGGCAGATAGAAAGTTGGATTTGGGGAGTGGGAGGCTGTTAAAGAGCTTAAAGGAGAAAGAATCACACTTTAACTGTGGAGGTTGCTGCAGGTGCACGTGGTCACAGCGGCCTGTGAAAGTTGGGTTACTGGACAAGGTGGGAAACAGCGCAGGCCCTCTCTCCCATGAGAGACACATATCCACCAGACTCTCAAGAAGACTGATGAGAATTAAGATCTCTCTTAATAATCAGTTATAAAGTTATTCCTAACTGAAATGATCCAATGTATGACTCCATATGTTTCAGTAATGACCATGTGCTACTGTATATAATAAAAGCCGAAAATGCTAAGTGTCCAGGCTACTAATCAAAGTCTAATATTCCAGTGATACGCTAAGGCTGCTAAACTGCTCACTATGACATGCACTGACAACCAGGGGGCAGACACTGCAACTGGTAGGTTAACTTGCTGTTGGGATCTGGCCAATTGGGATTGAGCAAGACTGGCTAGATATGCCCTGGAGCCCTCCCATGGTCCCTCTGCAACCCAATATTGCACCTGTGGGGTCTCTCGGCCTGGCCTGCACCCTCTCCCAATCCGGGACCCATTGGGGGATGTCAGAGAGCCAGTTTCGGCCTGATCCCGCAGGCTAGGCCAAGGGACCCCACTGGTGCACAAATTCGTGCACTGAGCCTCTAGTAAAATCTATAAGATACACTCACAGAGTCAAGCAATTCAGCACCCATAAAACTATTGAAATTGCTGAGGGTAGTCAATTAAGGAATGGTGAATGGAATTGCATTTATCTTCAGATAAATACTGCACCCATTTGTCTGTTAACTACTTTTTCCAGGCTCTCTGTCAATTATCTCTCAGCGAGTTTCTCCAGAGAACTCTAATAAACATTCCTTACAGAGGATATTTATGTCTTTCAAACAGAATAATGGCATTGGTTTACATATACCAAGTAATGGAGAACTTCTAATTTTTTTTCATTAAACCCCTTCCCCGGCAGAAACGTGTATACTGGTTTTCACAAAATGTTCTTTTTCAGTCGTCGACGAGTATACTAAGAAAATATGGTAAAAAAATATGGTTTATAGGAAGGCGAGTTACAAACTGTTTTCATAACCAGCATCAAAAATACTATATAGAACCAAAATAAAAAAATTAGTCTGAAAAAGAAACGTTTTCAACAAAAAAATTGTTGGGGAAGGGGTTAAGTGTAGGCTATTGCGGCACTGCTCACTCTAGTAAACAGCCCGTTGAGACAACCAGAGCGTGTTCACATTGGTTGTATGAATTCAAATGAAATAAATTGCCCCAAAGAGTTATGCTCTAAATTAGCAATTTCATGATAAATCACATTTTAATAATTAAATATTTAAACCACTGGTTTAAAAATACAACTTCTTACATGAATATATCCTTTTGTTTTCTGAAATGTTCTGGTCCCGGTGTTTAATAAACAGAGACCAGGTCAAAGTTTTGAGGTGTTGCTCAGAAGGTTGCCACCAGCTGCTCACATGGAAGAGTAAAATTAATCAATTAAATGCTCTTAGAGTTGATGTAAAATATCACCAATTTCTCATTAAGTGTCGTCAACGCTAAAAATAAACCTTCCTGTGCCCCATTTTCCCTTTAAGATAGCACTCTGCTCAGGCAAGTGTTATAGACTTCTCTCCAGGCCGAGGAGTTGTTACTTTCATTATATTTTTATTGATTCAGAGCAGAAGGGAGAGGGAGAGAGAGATGGAAACATCAATGATGAGAGAGAACCATTGATTAGCGGACTCCTGCAGGCCCCACGTGGGTAAGGTTTCCCTCCTCCATATGCAGCCTCAGAGCTGCATTTGGTCCCCAATTTGGCTTTTGTTTTGGTTGACAGTTAATTGTCATAAAAGCAATAACTCGTGTGGTATTTTCCTGTGTACCATGTGATTTTATTTTCTTGGAGAAGAGGTCAAAATTACCTCCAGAAACTCGTTAATAAAATGTGAGGATATAAGAGGGTTTGTCTGATTACTTTTAAAATCAAATGGTCCATTTATTACCTGACACTGGCAGTTCATATTATTTCAAATTATTTTCCAAAGCACTGCTGCGAGTACTATTAATACAACTATGTCCACAATTTTCACAAATAATGAAAATAGATTCCTGCACTGAGAGCTTAATCAATAATGAGCACTTTTCAAAATGTTTAAATGTAGGAGGATGTTTCATCCTCACAACAATTCTATGAAGAACTATGGTCATCTCTATGTTTCTAAGGAAGAAATGGAAACATACATTAAGTAACATACACACAGCAAGCAACCGGCAACTGAGTACTACACTTGTCAGCCCTAAGCTACCTTTCCATAGGTTCCTGACCCACAGAAACTAAGTTTTGGAGTCTTTTTTTTTTTTAATGCAGCAACATAGAACAAAGATACCATGCATGTATTTTAAATATACATAGAGATGTAGGCATACATATATGAACTCAGCACAAATATACTGTAAACAGTAATAGAATTCTATTATTATACTTACCAATGAAATTGTATTTTCCCACATTATTTCAAGTCACACCAAAAGAAAAAAAATTTTTTGTCTAAAAATTAGGTCTAAAATTTTTGTCTAAAAATAAGGATTAATAGAAAAATGTTATTCTTCAAGAAGGTGAAGCAGTTGTTGAAGAGATTCCATTTTTACAACTTGACAATAGCCAAATTCCTTCCCAAATGTATGAATTAATTCCTCCACCTCCGCATTCAAAGACTAGTCATGCCCATGTTCCTATATTTATGCAAATATAGGCACAGCGTAAGAAATATGTTTTGTACTATTAAAAATATGCTGCAATCTTTTCCTATAATGAATGTAATGTAGTTGTGTTAGGGAGGGAAATATGTTTTGAAAATGATTCCTTGCCCCATCTCAACAAAATTAATTTCTAATAATTTGTATCATATCATTCTTTTTGTCACTTTTTTAACATCGTTTTTTTGAGATCAAAAGCAAAAAATATAAAGTGGATCTCTGAAAATTGAATACATTCTGAAATGTTTTTGTTTAATTAAGTAAAGTTTCTTATGACACTTGCAAATTCATAAAACAGACTTTGGATTTCATCCCTAAGTACTGTCTTCCCAAAATGACTACAAAGTAATAAAAACAAGTCCAGTGGAAGTTTTTAACAATAGCTCATCAAATAAAATTTCAGAGGAATGCTAATTATGTTTCCACAAATGTAAATGTGACTTTTGGAAGCCTTTATGGTGAAGTTTAATGGATGATCTGTAGCTGAAACTGTGACAACATCCAGTTGCTATCAAACTGTGTCCACTGTGTGCATTCAAAGGAAGGGAAAGGATGATGACAAAAAATCCCTGCATTGCTTTTAAAGTTTCAAAGTTGAGCCTGGCTTGTATGCCTCAGTGGTTGAATATTAACCTATAGCCCAGGAGGTCAAGGTTCAATTCTGGGTCAGGGCACATGCCCAAGTTGCAGACTCAATCCCCAGTAGATGGAATGTGGGAGGCAACTGATCAATATCTCTCTTTCTCTCCCCCCCCTTCTCTCTGAAATCAATAAAAATAATTAAAAAAATAAAGTTTCAAAGTTGAAATAAAATTGTAATACACTCCTTATGTAGTACATATAGCCCCCAAATTCATTAATATTTTAAAAAATATGTTCTTAATAACCATATCTCATTTTCTTCCAAAAGGCCATGATGTGTATGCAAGAAGTACTGATTAGGGAAATGCTAAGATAGGAGGAATCAATTCAGTTTTCATGGTTAATCATAGCATGAAACACTTAACTAAAGGCAGGTTTCACATAAATGCAGTTTCTAATATTTTACTTTCTTTGGAGTCAATATACTCATATGTGATATTAATTTTATAAGTTGTTTTAATGCCGTCATACTTATGTCATGGGTTTCTAAGTATTTGGAGAAAAAAATACAGAAAAAATAACTTCACATTTCAATGTTTTTGTTTGTGTTGGATGAGAACTGTTCTTTGGGCTAGCATTATTATTATTGATGGTTCATTAATATGTCCTAATTGTTGCTCATAATTATAGCCAAGAAATTGTTTAATTAGAGAATTCTATGACCTAGTAAATAGAAGTTAAAAAAAATCACCACCAATGTATAGATGAAATGTCACCTTGGGAAAAGACCATGGTATTATTAGTATTGCAGTCAAAGGTAGCCCAGGAACAATGACCAAGGAGGGAACTGCAGAAGGGCTGGGATGGAGAGCAACATGGCCAGTCCCTGTTTCTGGGAGAAAGGTAGGTCAGCATTTCAAGCCTATCATTCTTGATCACGGATAAATGTTAGATTTTTAAGAAAACATTTATTTTTGCTCTGCTAAAATTGCACTAGTGATGTTTGGGTAGTTTAGTCGATGAGATGAAACATTGTTGAGATATTTTCATTTGGTAGTGGCCCTACCTGGATCTGGTTGTCTGGCTTTTGCAAGATGATGGGCCTGTGGGTAAGAAACTGAGCACAGCAAATAGGTCCCCCGCTCCATTCCACCCCCACAGACACTAAGAACTTCTCTCAGAGAACATGAATCTGGTTATTTAATTTTATTATGTATGTATGTATGTATTTGTTAATTCTGACCTGAGGATATAGTTCCATTAATTTTTAGAGAGAGTGGAAGAGAGGGATGGAGAGAGAGGGAGAGAAACATTGATGTGAGAGAGACACATGGATCGGTTGCTTCCTGCGAGCATCCCAACCTGGACCTGGGATAGAGCCTGCAACTGAGGCACGCACCCTTAACTGGAATCGAACCCAGGACTCTTCTGTCCATGGTCCAATGCTCAATCCACTGAGGCAAACCAGCTAGGGAAAGGTAATTCTAGACTGATAATTAGTAAATATTTTAAATAGAAATGACTATTGTTTCCTATGACTCTCTTTTAGATATCTTTACAGAAGGAAGAGATAACAGCAACAAGAAAACCTAATGACTAAAAGTACATTTTGGATTAGAAGACATTGGGAGGGAAGAAGAGTAACTTTTTAACACTTAAATGTTCAAGTAATGTTATCAATACAAGGGCCAGAAAGCACATGAAATAATGTAAGTACAACTACATTTCTATTAACTATGTGGAAATGCATAAATATGAATATGGGATACTTTCATTGCATGT
Source organism: Myotis davidii (assembly GCF_000327345.1). Classification (NCBI taxonomy): domain Eukaryota; kingdom Metazoa; phylum Chordata; class Mammalia; order Chiroptera; family Vespertilionidae; genus Myotis; species Myotis davidii. Next base: position 3,399,931 of record NW_006297021.1, on the reverse strand, counting down.
AAATATGTCCACAAGAGTATTTAAATGCAGAATAAGTAAGACAAAAATTCAAGTTAAACCAAAGTCAAATTTTCTATTGTTTCTTGAACTGTTTTAAAAATTACTCTCTGAGCATCTTTCAAATTTACATATTTTAAAAGAGAAACAAATCCAGAATTCAGCTATTGTTATAACCAATTAAATTGATAACAATGGCTAATTGTTTGGGAGGAAACAACAAAGGAATTTATTTTGTTTCTAGTTTGATATTTAATTCTAACATCTTGTCAGCTGAGTAGCTGGGCCTTGCCTTAAGAACAATGGAGGTAATTTCATTACTGAATGTTTTAATTATGCTACCATGATGTTATTATTCTTTTAGTATGTACTGCTTGGGACACGATAAGTTATTTTTTAAGCTTTCCTTAAGTTTTTTCTTTACTTTTGGAAAAAGTATTACTTATAAATAAAAAGTTGACAACATTCATCAAAGGACTTTTGAAATTAAAATTCACGGATCTATTATTTCTTCAGGATCTTATATTTTATGCAGACAAGGTTTCTGAGAAATTTTATAAGTATGAGAGTACTATTCTAACAGGCTGCTCAATGATTTGCAATCATATCACAGAAAGCCACAATTCTAAGAAGTTGATAATAAAAGAGCAGATGGTCCCAATTATGTAAGTAACATGCAGTAAGCATTCAAATGGAATTCAGAATATTTTGTATGTCTAAGCATACGTGTGTGTATGCAGAAAATAGTATGAGAAATATACATTTATTTATATGTGTATATATGATATATATATAGTCAGAGGCAATAGATACACATATGCATATGTATTTACACTAAACCATATTCTCTATGACAAATCCTTCAGGCTTATGATATACTGGGTAGAGCAGCATGCTCTGGTATGTAGCAGTAGATTGCACACTCATTTCTCAATCTGCATGTTATCATTTGAAAAGTGTTTTGATAATTTAGAGTGTCACATCAAAAGAGGAAGGAAGGGTTATTTGCAACCATTCTATAGCTAACCATTTGCCATTTTAAAAGATAACAAAATGTCACGCATTTAATATACATTAATATACATTTCCATTTCCCAATTTTTATAGCCTTTTAAAATTCACTTTGACCCGAAGATCCTTTTGTTGCAAAAGATATTGTCATTACTGATTGCAATGAAATTATCAAATTTTATACAGTCTTTGAATTTGCAACTAAAATCACTCAGAAATGTGCCCCTAAACACTCATTCTAACAGCCCAAAAAGATTTCAAAGACTGACATATTCTAATTAAAGCAAATGAGCAGACATGAAATCATAGAATGGCATAATTATGCACATAAGTTTGACTTCAGTTTCTCCTACTGTGTCTGCAACTCATATTTCATAATGCCCAGTACAATAAGGAGATTATTCAAATTTGTAACAGATGAATCAGGCACCAGCTGTATAAAATAATATTCAAATTATAATTTATACATGTTTAAAACAGCTTAAGGTGTCTTAAGGTGTGAGGTATAAACTACAATAAATGTTAATAAATTATTAATGGTGCATTCTGACAAGAACTAAAGTTCGGTTTGATTCAAATAGGATTCCTGCAGGGGAAACACGCACATTTTATTTTATGATTTAAATTCTGTCGAGAGCACAGTTTGATATGCAGCACTTCAGGGAATTACAAGCCCTAGAAACAATCAACTTTCCTTCTAAATGGTAAAAATTAATACAGATGTTATTTTAAATTAAATTCGAAGCATTTTTACAGACAGAAAAATGATTATGGAAATTACGAACCCTAAAATACATGTAATCCACCAAAGATGATGCTTTAAATTGCAATCAACCTGTCATCGTAATTTTCCTCTTTAAAAATACATGTTAAGAGAGTGATTGTGGTTCAGAAAGTCAGTTTTCAGCTCTTGTTCATTTGTTCCCCAAATTAAAGCTTGTAAGATTGATGCTTTACAGGTCAAAATGTGAAGTTTTAGAAAATAACTAAAAGAATTTTGGGGAGAATTAAAACAACACAACTGAATACAAGTGAAGGGAAAATAGTTACACCTCAGAAAGCTAATAGTTGGCAAGACAGGGAAGTGAAAAAAACTCTCACACCAATGGTGAACTCTGGCATTTCTCACTTCTAGTGAATATTCAACTGTTATCATAGAATTCTCATAGAAAAGTAATATTTTTTAACCTTGACACTAGGGCATGCCTATTGGTTTTAGAAAGTATTTTTAGAGAGAGAGAGGAAAGAAGAGAGAGAAAGAGAGAGAGAGAGAGAGAGAGAGAGAGAGAGAGAGAGAGAGAGAGATATTAATGTGCCAGCAAAACATCATCAATTAGTTGCCTCTCATAGGTGCCCTGACCAGGATTTGAACCCTCAACCTCTCAACCTTTTGGTGTATAGGATGATGCTCCAACCAACTGTGCCATTCATCCAGAGCTAGAAACATATTTTAGTTACCAAATGCAATATATACAATTTTCCTATGAGGAAATTTGTTCTATTGAGACTACAAAAGCATTTCATTACCAAGCAACTCTACCTTAAAATACCTTTTGATTTAGCTTCGATTTTATTAAAAATAAAGGAAAGACAAAGCCACATGTTTCAGAAAGTGCCTTTTGCCACAAGGGAGCACTTGGGCACCTTGGGTGTGATGAGAGCTCAGCAGGTCACGTCCTGGAATCCTGCGGCCTCGTTCTCCAGCAGAAGACAATAAAACCTCATAGATACAGACAACAAGATAGTGATACCCAGGGGGAAGAAGGGTGGGGCAGGTAGAAGAGCATTCATGGGAAATAAATGGTGATAGATGGAGACTTGATTTGGAGCAGTGAACCTCCAATACAATATACAGATGCTGTGTTATAGAACTGTACACCTGAAACCTATAGAATTTTATTAACCAATGTCACCCTAATAAATTTAATAAAAATTCAAAAGAGCATAGAAACATGCAACAGACTGATGAATCTCAGAGGGAAGGGGGGGAGGGAGCAGGAAGAGATTAACCAAAGAATGTATATGCATATATGCGATGCCCATGAACACAGACAATAGAGTGGTGAAGGCCTGGGGCAGGGCAGGAACTGGTTGCTGGGGAGCAAAGGGGATAAAAGAGTGGAACATCTGTAATACTCTCAACAATAAAGATTAAAAGAAAGAAATATTAATGTACTTCTGGCTCTAAAAGTCCAGTAAATTCATTAACTTATTCTTGATATGAATTACTCAGAAATCTTTTTCCAGAAATAAAGGTACTTATGAATTCAGTACTTTATCTGTGCAGCAAGAATTTAAGAAGGCCTACTCTCTCCTGGCCCCTGGATTTGTATCTCTAAACCAAAGGTGGGGTAAAGGGTGAAACCCCAACTCCTTTCTAATTTGCGGGGCTCAAGTAACTAACTGTATGTGAAAAGGAGTTTGCCCATTCAGTAGACACCATTGTCACTGTCACCTTAACCTGAGGGAAGTCAGGTCCGAGCCCCCTATGCAGCACCAGGAGTCCTGGTTGGAGGACGGGATGTATTACATGCAGACCCCACTCACAAGGGCTTATCTGTGCCATAGATGAATGGTTTTTGCAGCTGCCTAGCTTACCAATAAGTCAGGCAATTAAAGTCCACCTCCAATGGCTTCTTTAGCTGTACATAGCTGATCAGATTTTCTAACTGATAGGAGCTCCGGATGCTTTAACACACCGTTACAGAAAAGCCAACTCCAAGAAACGTTCTCAATGGAAAAGGGATGGTCCATGAGAATAGAAGGTTTTGGTGGTAATTGATAGCAAGTACCAGATGTCGGTCTTAGAACCTCCTACCTGCATGATGTTGGATGAGAGCCTCGTTCTTTCTCAGTAGATTTACTCTAAGGTCTCGTGCAGATGGACAGTTCTATGATGTTACCAAGTCCTTCAGATTCCATTCAAATGTGCGTGCGAGGCAGAACCAATGAATCGAGGGGAACTAGGAACATAAAACAAACCCCCTTGACCAGCGTGACTTTAAGGTAGGAAACAGCATGATCTCATGCACGTGCTGTGCATTTACTCTCCCATGCATTTGCCTGATGGCATAAGCTTTAACATCCTTAAGAGAAATGAGTGAAAGAATGAAGTTTCATAGCTCAGTAAGGTCACCGCTTCACCACCACCGGGAAGAGGCCATGTCTTGTTGCCCATCATCACAACCCAGGCTTGACCGAAACCCGTGGCTGTGCAGTGGGCAGGCCCGCCATCCCCCTGAGCTGGACTCCCCAGGCCAGGAGCATCTGTCTGTCTGTGAGCCCTGCCTGCTGGGAGGAGAGCAGTACATGGGAGCTCGGAGGAAACAGAGGACACGCTCCCGGGGCACTGAGAGCCCAGGTCCTCAGGATACGAGATACGAGATACGAGATACGTGGTTCTGACTCACCAAGGCCCCGTCTGTGATTTCAAAACACCTCAGTCACACTCTGAAGCACGTTCATCATGCAATTTGTAAAAGGGAATTCATCACAGTGTGAAGGTAAATGGGTTGGATAGCAGTTTTGTTGTGGAAAAAGAAAGCCGAAAAGCCCAAATGAGTGGTACTTCACGAAACACATAAGATTGGGTGAGATAATACCAACTTTCTGCCTGAGGAATCTCCAAGCTCTTTACAAACAAGGACCAGTGGCCCTGGAGCAACAGGATCAGGCATCTCTCTCTCTCTCTCTCCCTAAAATCATTTTTTTAAAAAAATGAAACAGACAAACAATGAGGAACGTGGGCTGGCATTGGCTATGCTCTATCCACTGAGCCAAATCGGTTTTGGCCTAAAGTCATTTTTTTTAAAAAAATGAAACAAACAAACAATGAGGGGCGTGGGCTGGCATTGGCTACGCAAATGAGAAGGAGATTGTGTGATGAGCAGCCCCTCACCCAGGGCTGTGGGTTTTCAAATAGCTCAACTGTGAGAGGAGCAGCCTGCGGGTCTAGACACCAGGATAGACATGAAAATCCAGGGATTTCTAGAGGGGTTTGGTTTCTTTCTCATATTTCATTATTTATTTAACAAATGTTCAAATGTAGACGACACATCCCTTCGCCACAGTTTTCCGTGGATTAGCTTTTAATCTTCAGCCAGGGCCGGCCTGCTGCAGGCCTGCCATTGAGAGGAAGCAGTTATTCTGATTCGGATGAAAAGTGGCGGCCGTATTTCATACTGGGGTCGCCTTCTGCAGGTGTTTTCACTTTATTTTCCGTTGACTCAACCTTGCGGGGAAGCCAATATTAGAAACATACCTGACATAATTCAAGGCTTCTCCTTTCGCTGCAGAAACCATTTAAAAGGGCATCGAATTACACTCAAGTATATGTTTATATAGCAAAATTGCACAGCCAATTCAGGCAAAACAAAAGGAAATCATTAGTTTATACGTTTTATGAGTTACTTGTATAACAACTGTCAATCTTTTCATTAAAATGACAACATGAATAACACATATGTATATATGTATACATATGATATATATATAAATATATGTCTACACACACACACACACACACATACACACACACATATATATAAGGGAATTTGAATTATATTCAAGATGCATGGCTGGCTAAAAAGTGATTTTTCAGCCCCCATCACTCCTGCAAGAATGAGAATAAGTGCATGAATCCATTTAAAAACACAGGAAGAAATATTTTTTTTTGCTTAAAAGTGACACAAAATATATTTCTCCTAAGTATCATTTAAAAAATCAATATTAATCTTTGTTATGTTGTTATGGATTGTTTTTCAATATAGTTGTAGAGCTGATATAATAAGCTAGATAAAGAGACATTTACTTTTACTCAGAGACTACTAAGGCCAAATATTTCTTTTCTATGTGCTGCCCGCAAACGATAACCAACATGGTGCACAGACAATTCCAGGTGAAGCATGCCCCTAATCTGCTTGAAAAGGTGAGAATGTTCAGACACTGCTTTCAAACTTACTAATATTTAAAGCAAACCAAGAATAATCTATGCTTTCACTGTGATTAGCGACGAGCACTTGCATTTGCATTCACCTAAATATTTTTCTCAAGATGTAAAACCAAGAAGGTAACACACAATTCATATTGACTTTGTAAGGATTGCTCTTTATTAAACCCACTATTCAAATGCATAGTGGGTTTAGACAGATGCATTTTCATAAACATGTTTAAAATAACATAAAAGCAAGGCCATTGTAGAATTCTCTGACTATGTATGAGGAATATAAACAGTGAGGATTTTTCAAGTATCTTTCTAACAGAATAATTTTTTTTTTTTTTAATTTTTAACAGACAACATTTAGGTGAATTTTATTT
>NW_006297021.1:3386871-3392772 GCF_000327345.1 Myotis davidii | reverse complement strand
TTATTACTCACTTGCATTGCAGTGGGCCCCTCTGTCCAGACATCCTCAGCCGTATTTCAGCTTCGAGGTCTCAGAGGAAATAGTCAGCAATGTGAGCTGAAAGTACGAACATCCGAAGAAGATTGATAAATATCACCAAATTATTTGCCAGAAAGTTTATATGTGTGTGTGTGTGTATGTGTGTGTATATGTGTGTGTATACATATATATGTGTGTGTGTATGTGTGTGTATATGTGTGTATGTGTGTGTGTATGTGTGTGTATATATATATGTGTGTGTGTATATATATGTATATGTATACATATACATATATATACACACACACACACACACATACACACACACATATATATAATTGCAAGGGAATTTAATGTTAATGACTAAACTAATTTTAAAGTCTAAGAGAACTAAATCTCCGCCATTTATGGAATAATCTCATTTGTTATTATGAATGTTACTGGTAGATTTATGAACATTTAGAATTATCTCATGCTATTTATTCATACTGTAATATTTTTTCAAATTCCAAAATATGATTTCTATAAAAAATGATGAATGTCCATCTATTTAAAAAGTCCAAAGTCCAAAATACAGTATCTCACAGCAATGTGCTAATTTACAGAAGGAAAAAAATGATGGTCTAGTTAAGCACATCACATAGATTTTTGGTTAACTTATATATTTTATTCCTATTATGGATATTTTATATGATTTTATGGAAATGAAATAGAAATAGTTTGATGCAACTAAGAAACTTTAAAATTATATTTTCACTTGTATTGGTGTAAAATATATATTTAAACCCATAAAATCTTCAAAAAAGAAAAACTGTGTGTATCTATGTGTGGGGGAAAGAGGGGTGAGAGAGAAAGAGTGAGAGAGAGAAAGAGAGAATGACTATGCATGAATCCATTTAAAAACACAGGAAGAAATATTTTTTTTTGCTTAAAAGTGACACAAAATATATTTCTCCTAAGTATCATTTAAAAAATCAATATTAATCTTTGTTATGTTGTTATGGATTGTTTTTCAATATAGTTGTAGAGCTGATATAATAAGCTAGATAAAGAGACATTTACTTTTACTCAGAGACTACTAAGGCCAAATATTTCTTTTCTATGTGCTGCCCGCAAACGATAACCAACATGGTGCACAGACAATTCCAGGTGAAGCATGCCCCTAATCTGCTTGAAAAGGTGAGAATGTTCAGACACTGCTTTCAAACTTACTAATATTTAAAGCAAACCAAGAATAATCTATGCTTTCACTGTGATTAGCGACGAGCACTTGCATTTGCATTCACCTAAATATTTTTCTCAAGATGTAAAACCAAGAAGGTAACACACAATTCATATTGACTTTGTAAGGATTGCTCTTTATTAAACCCACTATTCAAATGCATAGTGGGTTTAGACAGATGCATTTTCATAAACATGTTTAAAATAACATAAAAGCAAGGCCATTGTAGAATTCTCTGACTATGTATGAGGAATATAAACAGTGAGGATTTTTCAAGTATCTTTCTAACAGAATAATTTTCTTTTTTTTTTTTAAATTTTTAACAGACAACAGTCTAAGGCCAAATATTTCTTTTCTATGTGCTGCCTGCAAAAGATAACCAACACGGTGCACAGACAATTACAGGTGAAGCATGCCCCTAATCTGTTTGAAAAGGTGAGAATGTTCAAACACTGCTTTCAAACTTACTAATATTTAAAGCAAACCAAGAATAATCTATGCTTTCACTGTGATTAGCGACGAGCACTTGCATTTGCATTCACCTAAATATTTTTCTCAAGATGTAAAACCAAGAAGGTAACACACAATTCATATTGACTTTGTAAGGATTGCTCTTTATTAAACCCACTATTCAAATGCATAGTGGGTTTAGACAGATGCATTTTCATACATGTTTAAAAAATAACATAAAAGCAAGGCCATTGTAGAATTCTCTGACTATGTATGAGGAATATAAACAGTGAGGATTTTTCAAGTATCTTTCCAGAATAATAATTTTTTTTTTTTTTAATTTTTTAACAGAAACATTTAGGGGAATTTTATTTTGAACTTCAAATGCATTTTTTTTTCTTAATAAAGAGATGAAATACTCAACAATCATTTAAAATAAGGGAATGGAAAAAAGACCTTCTGAAATCATCTTTTAAGATTATTAACTGTTTTTCTGTGACTTTAGATGATCTTTGCAATATTTCAAACCTCATTTAGTTCACTTTAACAACATCCATCCCTGCTTTCAGAGCGCCGGTCTAGCATTCTGCTAACGTTCACTGTTAAGTGTTGTTCCCACTTTCTGAACAGAAGCATTCAAAGACACACAGGAAGCTGAACGGTTCTTCCAAGGCCCACGCCTCTCCTGCCACAGTGGTTATTGCAACCCCCTGTTCTTTTCCTGCTCGGTGCCGCCCTGATGCTGGAGCCTAGGTGTGTATGGAAAGTTGCCCATCAGGTCTTCCTCCACCAGCCAGCGCTGCACTGAAAGGGTTACAGTTGGCCTTGGTGAAGATGCCTCTTAGGAGCTTTTTAAAAAGTGTGAGCATCGGCAGAAATGCATACAGCTATGATGTCTGCATTCATATTTGTAGCAAGAATCTTTTTAATGCACCTATTAGTGGGAGCTAAACAGTTTGAATGTTGAAAGGAAGGGGCCTGCAATTGATGTATAGTTCAGCCGTCAATGGGACGCGGAGCTCATTAAACAGAACGCATTTTCCACAGCATCTGGAATTGCCGAGGATTCCGAAAACGTGGGCCTTACATTTTTTCCAACATAACTACGCTAGTTAAAAAAAAAATAATAAAGAGTTGAATTTAAATGTGTGATATCTTTACTCTCCTGCGCATAACTCATTAAAAGGTAGGCAAGCTAAAACTCTGAATTCAAACTCAATACAATATGATCACTTGATTTAGGGGAGAAATCTGACTGCCTTGCAATAGTTTCCAATGACGGCCGTTTTTAATGAGCGCGTATTTCCTCCTAAGAGGTGCAATGTTACCGCAGATTCTTGGGTACCTACAGCATCCCTCCTCGCACACAGGGAACAGGCTGCCCTTGCTCCAAGCTGGCCCTAATGGGGTCTCGCTGGGCTCTTGCCAGGGGCACAGGCACCTTGGAGAAGGGGTGGGAGTCACAGCACTTACAACAGGTGCTGGCCCCCTTTCCTCTGCTCACCTGCGGCTCTTAGCTGAGCTCCCAGGAGCTGCAAGACTCCCTGCTTAGAAGCTGCGCTACACATTCTTACACAGGCTGGGTACAGGACGCCTCGGGCAGCCTTGCAGGAGAGTGAGGGAAACCAGACAGAAAATCTGTCGTTCGCTTACAAAGAACAAGGTGATTCTGAGTGGTTTCAGACCAAAAAAAAAAAAAAAAAATTAATATAAGATCCTGCAACAATACAGTTTTAACTTAATGTTAAAACATTTTAAAGATGAGAAACTTGTTAAAAAAAAAAAAAAAAAAAAAAAAAAATTAGGGGAAATGGTTGTCCAGGCACAGGTTTAGTTATCTATCAAACCTAAGCTGATGTTGTCTCCCAAGATTGTTACATTTATTTTGCACTTACAGCGTGGTGATGTTAATCAGTACATTAAACTATTAGTTGAATATTCATGGATTTTAGGATCATTCAGTTCAGGCTCAACCCCATCCAGAACATGTACTAATTACTGTTATCTGATTTCAGGCTTAAAAGAGAGGGAAAAAAAGGAAATAGATGTCATTTTTAAAAACTGGATTAGAATTGCTGTGTAAATTAATTTCATTTTTAGTATTCCAAAACAAATATAAAAGGTATCAAACTGAAAAATGTACGATACTAAATATGTCACTCTGAGATATGTCATATAGGGAAATATCTAATGATCAAATGAAGGAAAACGCAGAGAACTTAGTGATAACTCATCCAGCAGTTTTCATCTGAATTTTAGTTCTAGAGTGCCAATTTAATGGGTTTAAGGTCAAATACATGCATGCACACAGAAGTGAATGTATGCACATATGTGCACAAATGCTCACATGTGTGCAAGAATGAATATACATATATGCTCACATGTACACACATGCAAACACCCGTGCACACACACATACACATAAATTAATGCATGCAGCATGCACGCACATGCACACATACATTTGTACAGACAGACATATATACACGCCTGCATGCACACATGCATGCATACATGAATGGACAATCTACACATGCACACACACAGGATGTGGTGCCTGATTCCCTATCCCATGGCTCAGAGCCAGGCCTCTGGGAACTCGCAGAAGAAAACCTTCTGTGGGTTTAGGCAGAGCTGAGGAGCTTGTAAACTATCTTGAAAGGAACCCTGAAACTACCCATTCACACAGCCCAGAAACACCCCAACTCTCCCTCTAACATGTGTGTAGGAGTGGATTGGAGCCGAGGACTGCTAGGCTGCCAGCTACAGGAACACAGTCTCCCCTGCAGCTAAGCACACGTGTCTGTGCTTCCGGAGAAAATGGGGGGTGGGGGTGGGGTAAAAGAGGAACTACTGCATCTGCTCTGTCCGGAGGGAGCTCCTTTAGGGCTCTAGAGTGAGTTCAACCTAAGGATGCTTTCTCCTCCTCCTCCTCCTCCTCCTCTTCCTCCTCCTCCTCTTCCTCCTCCTGTTATTTCTGTTTCTTTGGCAAATTAAGAATATGGAGTCAACCCTTGTCTTTCTGGATTGACCACCTACCTCTCTTCCACCCCTACCACATTATTCCATTTTCTAATCAGTATTATGGTTAAATAGAAGGAAACGGTTTTGCAGTTAATAAAGTAATCCCGGTAAACCAACAACTTTTGGAAGGTATGTTATTTTTGACATGGGAAAAAGAGTTGGTAGGGTGTTGAAAATATAAATAATTGCCATCCCAGATTATTGAAATGCAAACTCCTACATCTGACCTCACCCATAAAATATTTAGAAAAAAATTTACTGCTCGCTATTTCAGTCAAGCTGAATAATCTGAACTTGGATCACTGCCAAGGGCACTGAGAGCTAAACTATGACCTTTCGGTGAAAACGACTTTTGTCTTGCATCAAGTTATAATAACACGCCAGCAACAACAGAAAGATTCACTGGGATTTAAACATGATCAAACACAAGAGGGCGGGAGGGAGGGAGAAAGAGGGCATCTCCTCCCAGACAATGTGAGCAGAAATTACATAAGGAATGCAATAAACCCAATTCAATTTTTTTTTGGCAACATTGGGTTCAACTTGTAAGTGCCATAAATAAAAAAGAAGTTTTATTTTAAAAACGAGTTTTATTTATTTATTTGTTAGAATGTTAAATAAAATTATATAAAATGAAAATCAACAAGTATCTTGTAATAGGTTTCTAAATGCAGAAATGTAGAAACATGTTTATATATATAACACGGCGCAGGTTGTGTTAACCAATGACAGTGTCACACACTGAAAATACCAACACTACTTCATAAATTAAAATGTCCCAGGGAGAGACAGTAGGTGCATCACCATCTGATAATGAGGGAGACAGAAAGAGAAGGGGAGAGGGAGGAAGAAAGAGAAGCTATGAAAGTTATGTGCCCGAGTGACTGGATGCCTTCAGTGAAAACTAAACCCTCACAAAAAGGGGGTGAAACTAAACCCTCCACAAAGACAGAGGAACCCTACCAGAATTAATGGATAATAATAAAACAGCCTGTGAGAAGACTGCTGCGTGATATAAACTAATGGAATCAAGTGTTCTTTAGTAGTTGTATGAAAGTCTTAGTGAGCCCTTAGACACAGTGACAGGAACATATATCTGTCTTTTATTAGAGCAATGAGGAAGCAGACATGAAGACTTTCAACTGGACACGCACCACACAGTTTTGCCTCTCTGCTTCATTTCAGTA
>NW_006297021.1:3353863-3386346 GCF_000327345.1 Myotis davidii | reverse complement strand
AATGATGAGCACTACTACATTGGAATGTTTCCACAGATTTGGGTGGGGGTGGGAGAATATAAGTAAATATAGAAAGATAGTTTTGAGAAACTAAGCTCCTGACCCTACGTGCAAAATAAATCAACAATGATTCAAAATATTGATTTCCTAGAGCCATCTTAATATACAGAGCAGTGGTCTTAAGATCCATTCAGCTAAAGTGATTGCTACCCATTGGGAGTCTGGTAACAGTGGAACGATTATATATAGATGCGCCTGGGCATCCGTTTCTGTACGAATCAAAAGAGCTCATGGCGTAGTGGCATTCATTAGCCCGTGCTCAGTCTGACGTATTTGTTCTCTCAAGTCCAAGGGGAACCAGCCAAGCATTTTTACTTTGGGGTGATGGTCATGAAATTAATAAACTGACTTACCCTGCATGATACCAGCAATAATCACAAAAACCTCAGATCTCTGTTTCTTACCACTTGATTGTATTTTATCAAGGAAATGATAATAAGCATATTGATTTTATGCACATTCAAAATCCTTTAATTGTTTTCCGCAACATTTGTAAGTATGACAAAAAGTTTGGTGCAGGTCTACATATTGTATTACAACATTCAAATAAAAATTGTTTGCATCATTTTTTTCTCACAAATAAAAGGATGCCTAATGACAATTTTTTTAAATGAAGGTACTATAAATCATAAAATTAATATTTAAAGATTTTTAGCTGGCAACCATCATTCCTCTTAATGATTCATTATCACACAAAATCGAATAATTTTAATCAAAGTCCAGTGGGACATGTTGTTTAACATCTTAGAAGACAGTGCTTTATGGAGCAAAGACACTGTACTTTTTTTTTTTTTTAAATATATTTTATTGATTGTTTACAGAGAGGAAGGGAGAGAGATAGAGAGTTGGAAACATCGATGAGAGAGAAACATCGATCAGCTGCCTCCTGCACATCTCCCACTGGGAATGTGCCCGCAACCCAGGTACATGCCCTTGACCGGAATCGAACCTGGAACCCCCCAGTCCGCAGGCCGACGCTCTATCCACTGAGCCAAACCGGTTTCGGCTGTACTTTTTTTTTTATTGCTTAAAGTATTACAAAGAGTACTACATATGTCTCCCCCCACCCCCTTGACAATCCCCTGGCCTCCCCTACCCCCCAGAAGACACTGTACTTTTGACCTTGGCTTCAGAAATTGGTTCCAGAGTTGGATCTTGAGCAAATAATTCAACCTCTCTGAACCTCAGTTTAATCAGGTATAAATAAGAGTAATTCTATTTCTTTTTTCTGAATATAAGATAAAAAGAGATAATATGTGACTCTCATTCATTCAGCATTCCGTGAAGGCTGATTGAATACCTAGCTAGTGTCAGACACTATCTGACTGTTTTCAGTCCTGAAGGACACAGTCCTGACCATGGCAAAACCCTGCCTCCTGGAGTTCACATTCTAATGGGGGGCAGAGGTGAAAGGGTAATATAGTTATCAGGAAGAACTACCTAATAGTTTCCAAAATGGAAAGTAACACATATTTGATGATGCATATGTTGATGATTTTTATTTGTTTTTTTTTTAACTTTTATGTAAGTCATTTTAAAAATAATTTGGTTAATCTTAATTTGAAAAGAAAAAGCACCTTCCTATGCACATTTTTCAATATATATAATTTGAATAATAGGCATTTCTGAATATTCTGTAAAGGATAACATTTAGAGTTTGGAAGCATTCTTAACATTCTTGATTCAATATCACATATAAATTTCGGTAAAATTGTTAAAACTCCCACGGCCGGGGGTGAAATAAAATACCAATTAATGTAAAACCAGCACAGGATTATATAGTCAAATGGAGCCTAAACAGAGCACTAACAAACACATCTATTTCTTGGAATTATATTTGACAGAATCAATTCTGTTTGCTTGGAATGCAGCAAGTCGAATGTCGGCTTCACTCAAAATAAAGTATGTCTTAAGTGACTAGTAACGATATTTCTGATGACTAGGATCATAAATAATAAAGGGATACAACTCACAGTAATAACCACCCCTCAACAGCAAAAAACACACAACGTTGTTGTTTTTTCCTTTCGTTTCTTTTCCTATGAAAACCTGTGAAGATTAAGGGACATCTTTAGACATTCGCTTCTTACTCAATTCTCCCAAAGCTCTCAGTTAAAATCTAGGAACTGTGATGCAAGTTGGCACCACATAGATGTAAATAAAATAGGTTGCAAGAATCCTGGCTTCTACATATACACGTGATATTAAATGTAAAATATCTTAGAATTATTGTAAATGTCTATTCCCAGAAGTGAAAACCTATGCCAGCTTTCCACGTGTTTTCCTATTAATTAGAACGGAAGTAGGCTCCAGCTGTGAGAAGTTCCTTTTATTCTTTGCAGAGTTGAGACACACATACCCATTCCCTGTCCTTAGAACTCTTAATAACTCTGTCTCTGAATGCATGTTGTAGAGGAGATATTGTTTTTGTTTTTTCAGCTATCACTGGTTTCCTTCATTGCTACTTAGATTATTGTGATATTTGTTTCAAATTTATATATATATATATATATATTGATTTCAGAGAGGAATGGAAAGGGGGAGAGAGATAGAAACATCAATGATGAGAGACAATCATTGAGGGGTTGCCTCCTGAACGCCCCACACTGGGGATAGAGCCCGCAACCTGGGCATGTGCCCTGACAGGGAATTGAACTGTGACATCCTGGTTCATAGGTAGATGCTCAACCTCTGAGCAATACCAGCTGGACACCCCTTCCTCCTTCTAAGAGTAGTAAACTAATATATAATTGTAATCATTGGGGTATAATTTCTTGAATGGTAAATTTCACTTTTGCCCAAAGTATATAATGTGCAGATAGCCTATGTGTTCATTTCTTCCTGTATAACACTTTAAGACAAGATGAGCTTAAAGATGTGCATAATTGGGATAACTGATTCCTTGCTGGCCTTTGTATTGACCTTCATTTATGGACCTAGGAAATAAACGCTTGGGTTGGAGTCTGAAAACTGTGATGAGAAGCGCACCTCAGACAGCCTTCTGAGCACCGAGGAGAAAATGTCCTTGTTCTCCCTTGACACTTTGTCTTTGGAGAGCAGCAGGGGTCTAGAAACAGGGCAAAAAATCAATAAATATGTTTGATCTATTATTCTATGTAAAGGACTCTCCATAGACGGGTAGTTTTTGTTATCTTCCCAAACAGTGGACCATGTTTTCTAAAACACTTTAGCAGACCTTGTAGTCCAAGGAAAGAGGAATTTCCCCTGAGATAAGAGCAAGTACCTGAAAGTAATCCCAGGTACGGGGATTAGAAAGATAACTTGCAGCTTCATTTCTTTTATCTTATCGCATCTCTGCTCCCTCACAGAAGTATGAGTGATAAGTTCTGTTTAAAAGAACACCCCATGGGAGTTGCACAAACTGAAGCAAAATTTCTTCCCAACTTGTTATGGGCAATATAGAGACTGTCCCTCACAAAATCTGGGAAAGTTAATATAATATAACTGATTGAACGTTCCCATCTTTAGACTATGGGATATACCTGGCAAAGCAAGAAATGGCCATTTGAAGTGGGCATTTTCAATGCAGTATCAGAGCAATGATGCACCAAGAAATAAATAGCATTCAACAATAGCTCTTTCAATATAGAGGACTTTTAGCATTGGGGTAGGAGACAGAAAGGCTACAAACACCTCCTCTTGCCCGACCAGCGCGGCTCAGTGGTTGAGCATCCACCTATGACCCAGGAGGTCATGGTTTGATTCCTGGTCAGGGCACATGCCCAGGTTGTAGTCTAGGTGAGTGTTGGGTATGGAGGAGGCAGCCAATCAATGATTCTCTCTCATCATTGATGTTTCTAGCTCTATTTCCCTCACTTTTCTTCTCTGAAATCAATAAAAATATATTTAAAAAATAATGAAAACACCCCCTTTTTGTGCTCAGCATTCTCTTTCTTAGGAACAACAGCAGTCAGGTGTCCCAGAATGAGTCTGAGCTTCACTACTAGTAAGAAGACCAACTGAAAGCTGAGCTCTGTGTCTAGCCAGGGTGCTGGGGAGATTCTGAGCCTCACACTTCCAGAGAAATGTTGGCTCTATAGTTAGTTTTGTTTTGTTTTGATTTTTGGTGTTTGAATAAAGTAATATAAGTGTGAATGAAAAGGGGATTCTGGCTGAGCTGGTTTGGCTCAGTGGATGGAGCGTTGTCCTGTGGATTCAGGGGTCCCGGGTTCGATTCCGGTCAAGGGCATGTGCCTTGGTTGCGGGCACATCCCCAGTGGGGGGTGTGCAGGAGGCAGCTGATCGATCTCTCTCATCGATGTTTCTAACTCTCTGTCACTCTCCCTTCCTCTCTGTAAAAAGTCAATAAAATATATTTTTTAAAAAAAGAAAAGAGGATTCTGTAATCAAGCTGACAAAAATTAACCTCAGCTGGTGATCTGATCATAAAATTTCTAACTGGGCAGGACATGGTGGGTAGTCGTGTCCTAGGCCTAAGAAAAATGTACCTTTGCCTTCAGCAAGCCCCATTTATTATTTTTGTGCATCTAGGTTAACACACCCTTAAAAAGGCCTCTTATTAAGACCCCTCTGACGTATAACCACCTTCAAGGGAGCACCTGTACCTTCATATGAGGTTCCTATGAACTGTCATATGATCTTCCTTCAATTACCTTCTTAATTCCAAACATATGAAAGAAACTACAAAACTGTTCTTCTCTGTAGCATTGGAGATTCTGCTTCCCACATGTCATCAGTTAGGCTCAAATAAATTCTTAATAAAATTCTCTACAGGTTTGGACATTTCTTATGTGGACCTACCAAATGTCATCCTATATAATAAAGGGTAATATGCAAATTGAACCTATTAGCAGAATGACCGGGAACAAAGCTATGACATTCACTGACCACCAGGGGGAAGATGCTCAAGCAGGAGCTGCCCCCTGGTGGTCAGTGTGCTCCCACAGGGGGAGCGCTGCTCAGCCAGAAGCCAGCTCATGGCTGGCCAGTGCAGCAGCATTGGTGGAAGCCTCTCCTGCCTCCACAGCAGCACTAAGGGTGTCTGACTAATGTCTTAGGCCCACTCCCCACGGACATCCCCCGAAGGCTCCCAGACTGCCAGAGGGCTGTCCGACTGCCAGCTTAGGCCCAATCCCCTGGGGAGTGGATCTAAGCCATCAGTTGGACATCCCCCAAGGGGTCCCACACTGCGAGAGGACACAGGCTGGGCTGAGGGACCCCCTCACCACACCCCAAGTGCATGAATTTTCATGCACCGGGCCTCTAGGTTATTAATGTTTTAAAAACAAAGTTAACGTGTGATGATGCAGTGGGGTGAATGAGGAATTGTATAATGAATATTTAAAAACACAAAAGAAAGAAATGAAAAGAGTAGATGAACCCTGACTAAGAGATTTCATTAGGAAGAACAGGAATCTTGATGAACATAAGTTGAGATAAATCAACTGCCTGTTATAGGATCTGAAACATTCTTTGGCCAAGTAAATACATTCAACATATGGTACAGTGTCATGTTATTATTTTAGACAACACACATTTTAATATTTTGTATCATTTAATAAGATTGAGTTTAACATAAATGTGTTTACTGTCTGTGAGTGGAGGAGTTTAAAAACTGAATAAGGTTTAAAGAACTGTGTAAAATTTTGGAAGAGAAATTTCAAATGTCAAGTACCAGGGAACTTTGATGTAATTCTATTACCTGGAAATAGGAAATGAGTCACATTTGTCTTGGACACCATTTGGAGCATTTAATTACTAAGTCACTAAAAAGAGCCTTGTTCTACAATGACCTTATTATAAGGCAGTTCCATGGCATGGACTCAAGGACATTCTTAGGGCAAGACTCCTAACAAATCATTCATATCCATTTCCTTTAATAATCTATTAGGAGTGAAAAAAAGCAGCATTTCTTTTAAACTCTTCTATAACTCAGATTTTTACCCATGTGGGTTAACCCTGTGGTCAATTAAATATGAAGCAGTGCAGTTTTTATGTTTCTTGACTATAGTGGACTTGAAAGCAAATATTATTTTATGACATGTTAATAACACAGGAAATTTTACTAGCAATATTTAGTGGAGCATAAAGGCACCTAAGGCTCTATCTATTTGCACGGTAGCAGACGGAGCGAAGAAAAATTCCAACCATAACTCTTAGTCAAACACATTAGCACAGCACATTTACATAGGAGAATGCTCAATAGAGACCTGCACAAATTCTTTAAAAGTACATTTAGAATTTTTCTGCAAAATACTGTGCTGTGTATAAATGCCAAGTCTTAACTGTGAATTAAAAAACACAGTAAAGGACTCTGATCTGTTGCAATCGGTAAATAATCTAATTTGTAACTGAATCAAAATTGTGCTCCTTCCCCAAATCTCAAAACCCCCCAATTTTTTCCTTGAAATTAGAATCTTACATTTTAAGGCATCAAAAGCACTCTTAGAAAATCCAAAGTAACCTATTTTATTTAGTTGAGAACCCTGATAGACAAAGCAAGTGCCAAAAGTTACCACATGGCCAGTTGCACTGCAAGGGATCCCCGGGAGTGCTCCTATCCATGCAAGGTAGGATTAAATCTCTTCCAGATAAAAAGGAATGTGCTCCTCTCATCTATAGCATTTGGCAAGCTCCTTCCAATTAAGGCTGTTTTACTTTGTCTCCTGGTTCCTTTTCCCTTCTGTAACTTTCTACAGTTAGAATGTAAGATTATTTTCTAAGATCTGAGTGATTGTCTTATTAAAATAAAGATACTTTTTTTCTTTTTTTTTTGTACAAAACTTGCAGGGTGTTATGCACAATTAAGCTCTTGATGGATGGGACTTACATGATAAGGATATTATCATATCAAAAATTTATCATTTTTGCATGATATTTAGCTTATTATAAAGGTCCACGTAGTCTTTGTTAATTTTTCCGCTGTCATGTTTGTAGATGCCATGATAAAACAATGTTTATGAGTTTTAATCAATATATAGAACTGAAGTAACTTAACTATTACTACTATGGTTTAATTTAAATGTTATCATAGGTATAGCCATTCCATCCCATTCTATGAGTTCAAACTGAAATGGCTTTGAGAAAATAGTATTTAAGACAGAACATCATGCCCTATGAACGTAAGATCAAATTTTATTATATCAAGTATAATGTTATATAGTAAGTAGCATAACTTGGGAAAAAGACAAAATATTAGAAAAAAAATTTCTGTCTAAAAATTAGTATAATAGAAATCATTTTTTTCTTGGACGTTATGGTTTTGGGGCTGGGAGAGGATACATTTGTAAGATCAACATTGCCTTTCATTTAAGAAAAAAAGCAGAAAAACAGAGGTTGGTTGAATCTTCTATAAAGCATGTATTTTCCTTTTTGTTGTTGTTATATACTTTTCTTGTTTAAAATTTAAAAAGTATTCCAACTCCCTCGTGATTGCCTACTGTTTAAAGGAAATCCCCTGAGAGCTGTAGACAAGACTGAAAAATCAGTCAATTTCTGCTTCATTCCCAGGTACAGAGCAGGGGTAGCACATGGGGAGGAACAGAGCTTCAAAAGAATCCAGGGCATGAAAGAAAGGCACCTTGTGAGCTGACAGCCGTGATTCTGCCACAGAGAGGGAAGCTTTATTGAATATTCCTGTTGTCAACAGGCACTATTCACTCCGCCATCACTACCGATGGGTGAGTACTAGGTGACTCTCCCCTAGATTTGTCACACAGATGACAGCAGCGCTGCGGTTGCCCATACTTTGTTCACAGGAGAGAGGGACAAGAAAAACACACAGTTTTGCTGATTCAGATATTAAGTTGGGGACTCCGGCCTTAAAAGGGTCATGTAAAAACCAGATGACTTTGAGTAATAGACATATTCCAGCCTGTTTTGTCATTCTGTGTCCCCACTAATATAGCGGGCTATCAAAATACGACCACTGCATTTTCTTCAAAAGTATATGAAGAAAAAATGTGGATACTTATATTTAAGACTTAATTTAGTGTTCAGATTGCCCAGAAGTTAAAAATAGTTTATATATCAATTTCACCATTAACTAAACAATGCTCATTGTTAATATACTAGCCTTGTTTAGGAATTTTGTAACTTACTTCCTACATAACTTTTCTGCTTTTCAAAACTGCCCATGATGTTGGACTCAATAATCATTCTTATGATGTTCTAGAAAGGGAACGTGGAGTTATACATTAATTACCTATCCTTTGGTACCTTAATTGTATAAATTACCGAGTCATGCAAAAATTTTTCCAGCCTGTTTCTATAAAGCTACTCAAGAACTTTATCTGTTCCCTCATGTTGCTGCCAATATTTCCTCATTTGACTTTTCTTACCTCTTCTCATTGTCCCCTCCCTCTCTCCACCAAACCCCAACTTACTAAAATCGATTCTGCATTTTTTGAAACTAGTCTGTGTGCTGAAGATGGGGCATCAAATAAGTCCTTCCTACAAAGTACTAACGGAAGACACAGATGGTGACACCGGGAGGGAGGGACAGCACCGGGAACCAGGAAACCCGAATGTAAGTGTTCCCACATCAGACATCAGAGTTGTGAAGAGCCGAAGAAGAGGCAGCTGGGTCTTTGGTGTTTGCTTTAAGGATTTGTCAGAAGTAATAGTTACGTTAAGATTTTACAACACGTGGATTAGCAAGTCTTTCCCTTCCTTGGTCATAGGTAGTTATGGAGGGGAAAGCTTCCCCAGACTTGAAAACGCTGACATGTAAGAGAAAACACATATTCATGGGTTTAAAATCATTTTAAATATGTTTTCCTTTATTTTTGTGAGAGAGAAAGGTAACATGATAGAGAGAAACGTCAATCAGCTGCCGCCTGCATGCCCCCTACTGGGGATTGAGCTAGCAACCTGGACATGTGCCCTGACCAGGAATTAAACTTGTGGCCTCTTGGTGCATGGGCTGATTCTCAACTACTGATCCACACCAGCTCAGCTCAAAACATTTTTCATGGCCAAATCATAATGAGTACAAGGGAGGCGCGGCTCAGGGCTGGTGAGGATGGAGTCAGATGGGTTTGATGCAGTTATAGAACCCAGGGGCACATGATGACAACAGGTTCTAAAATGGCACAGGGGGTTGAAGAAAAGTGTAGGACTTGAGGGATATAAATTGTTGGTGGTGACTTATTGAATATGAAGTATGAGGAGGTCAAGGGTGACCCTCAGGTTCTGCCTAGGGCAGCTGGGCGAATGAGCAGTGGGTCATTTCACTGAGGTGTGGGAGGCAGGAGGGAATGGAAGGTTGGGGAGGAGGATGTTTGGTCAAAAAGTGACTATGACTTTAGAGTTCGTCATTCTTTCCCTGAGTCTTTAAAGTGGAGGGCTTTCCAACATCCTGTCACAATATCCATCTTCTCAACTAAATTGCTTGTTTCTTCAAGCCTTCATTGCCTTTGAAATAGGATCTGAAGAAAGTGGGAAGGTGTGGGAAGCTCCATTCTTAGCAAATTCTACCCCAAGTGATTTTTCTCATCCCAGTCTCAACGTTGTAAACTATAGGGCAGAGCTATGACTGGAGCACATGTAATATGTGCCAGACAAATCCATGTTAAGTCGATGAAAGGGTAAGTAATCTATTCTTGGCTGAGCACTATTTAAACCAGATTACCTAGTACTGAAGAAAAATCAGCTTAGATATTTATCCAAAGATCATAAATTGTTGTTCGTGAAAACTGAATCTATATGTGCCACTTTCTGTATTTTGCTAAAAAGCGATGTAACTTCTAAGCTATCACTCTAATAATTGATATTGGGTGTAGAGATCATTCCTACAGATTGAAAGCACCCCAGTAAGCTTTATTATCTTCACAGGCTTTTTTTTTTCCTCCCAAAGATTTGAGCCTTTGTCGGTATCAGTTAAAACAAAGAGTTCTCCAAGTGGCTGGTGGTTCTTTGATACATGGTTGGGCTTTTTTTTTTTTTAGAAAGGACCCAGAAGTCTTTGGAAGAATCATGTATTAATATTCATGCTGTTATTTAAAGGTTTTTGATGTAAATTGAATTTTATGTTTCCTACATTAAAACATAGAGGAAATATAAAACTCTGTTGGTCAAGCATTAATGATATATGCCATTATTTTTTTAAAGTCTCTAATTATATTTGTTAATATGACAAAAGCCGATAGGAAAGCTTTCTAATATTTTTATAAATATTTTTAGGGGAGATTTTATTGTTTTCACGAGGTGATTTGTATAGGAACAACCTAACTAGACACAAAATTCCAAAATATATGATTGTTGATCCAGCATTGCTTCTTACTTTCAACCAATATATTTAGTGGATGAAAAAAATTCAATGAGGAAACATGTACAAAGTTATAAAATCAACATGGCAGTATCTTATCAGAATTATACAATTTCTGCTTTGAAAAACAAATATGACATTGAAAAAAATTTAAATATTTGATAATTTGCTAAGTAATAAAATATTCTGACATGAATATAAATATATCTAAAGTGTTCTTTTTAAATTTTATTTTGGCCAATTCCCCTCATTATATCAGCAGAACATCGTTTTGTAATTTAAAGCTAATTAAAGTATTTCAAAAGAAGCCTATGGGACAACACTGCTTGCTACTCAATACAGATGTTTAAGCAACTAAAAGAGTACACGTTAATGATTTTTAACAAGATTTTATAGCTCATTCCAACTTTTAACCAAAACTGCTATTCATAGAAGTAATTTTAATGCTCATATTGTCAAGTACCAGTATTATTTTGTCTATGTAGTAGTTTTATATATAATTTTCTTTTCTCAAGACTAAAATAGATATATTTTACACAGATACTCCTTGACTTATGATATTGCCACTTCCCAATAAACCCATCATAACTAAAAAAAAAAAAAAAATGCATTTACTAACCTAACCTACCAGTCATCAGTGCTCAGTCTCACCTGCCTTAAATGTTCTCAGATACAATATCCCCTAAACACTGGCAACACAGTACACTGCAGAGTATCGTCTGTTTACCCTCCTGATCATGTGGCTACTGGGAGCTTCCACTCCCGGCTGATGCCCCGCATCACAAGAATCATAGGGCATATCACCAGTCAGCATTCAAAACTCAAATGATGGTTTCTACTGAATGCACATAGACCCAATAAGTCCAGGACCATCTGTATTCATTTGCTTGTGTTTTTATGTGCTCTGACATCCTCTAAAGCACTTACACCTAAATATTTTATCATCCCTTCATATTGTAGCCTAATGCTGTGCTTCTATAGTCTATATATGTATATATATATATGTATATATATACACACACATATATGTATATATACATATATACATATATACATATATATATATACACACACACACACATATATATATATACACACACACACACACACACACACACATACATATATATATACACACACACACATATATATAATGGAGACTTCACTACTAGTCTTCCTGTTTGAAATTATATACTCAGGTGAGGGTGGATCTTCATGGCTTACCTGGTGAACCTAGCACCATGCACACTGTCCCAGTAAACCAAATCCCATTATTATTATTATTATTATTATTATTTTAATCCTCACTCGAGGATATGTTTTTATGGATTGTTAGAGAGAGACACTGATGTGAGAAACATCCACCAGTTGCCTCACTTAAGTACCCCGACTGAGACTCAAACCCACAGTCTAGGTATGTGCTCTAACTAAGAATGGAACCAGCAGCTTTTTGGTGTATGGGATGACACTCCAGCCATCTGAGCCACCCAGCCAGAGCCAAATCCCTGCCTTTTAATGATATGGCCACAAATAATCAAAGAAGACTTCCTTATACTTTCTATAGCCTTTTCAGTTCATCCCTACGTTCTCAGTGTGATAGATGGCAAACCTGCTTATGGTGGAGATAAGGAACGTGAGATCTCAGGGGAAAGTCAGTGGATCATTCAAGGCTATTTAGTTCAATGGTGAAAAAAGCGGAACAGGAGTGAAGGGATATTAAAGGGGCAGTTTTATGCCTGGGAATCTATTCTGATCATTATCTTTTCAAGAGTCTTGTCGGGTCCTAAAAAATTCTGTGAGAAAGAAGATTCTCTTCAACTTCTACACTCTAATAAGAACCTATAATATTTGCAGGATTTTAGGTATTTTACAATAAGCAAAGCACCTTGCTCATGTGAGGCATTCAGTGATGCTTCAATTGCATTAAGTAGTGTACACAGACACAATAGGCTGATAGCTAGCTTCACTCAAGCTGTGAAATTATAAAGTGAGTATTGTCTATTAACATTGTTGCTTGGATTTATTTTTGCAGATATGTAAAATTAAACCCTGTTGAGGTATAATATGTGAATTGTATATTTTGTGTATAGATGAAAACTTCTTCCATTGAACTCTCTTGATTTTATTAGTTCCATTAAATCTTTAAAATAACTTGTTCAACAAAATGATTTTGTGGATTTAGCCATTTGAGGATCTAAAATCGGGGATTATGTAATATGATACAAAATACATAATGATAGACTCACACAGTTAAGTGAGCATATCTGATTGTCTTTTAAATTAATCAGAGACCATCAAACTTACAAATTATGCACCAGTTTTATTATCTAACCTTACCAAACTAAAATAGAAAATAAACAAGTAGTTTATCTTTCCCTTTTTGCCAGTTGAAATAAGAAAAAATTCATTTTAAATATCTACTAAAAACTAAGAATTATTCACATGATGGGTAAAAGTTTAAATGTTTAAAGTGCTAAAATTACTCAGCATAATGCTTTTGATTTACAAATAAAACTGTAAATATATTCTTGATAAAAAGCAAAAAAATAATATTTATTCTAAGGACTAGGCATCTTGGTATCAGTTTTTCAAAATAAAATATGTAAAGACCAATATCTTTCATATAAGTAAAAAATAAAAATAAATTCAGGATAAATTAAAATCAGCTTTTATAGGAGATTCCTACCAAAAAATGTGGAAATGTAGATGCTGTATCAATTTAATGATATGCAAAAATAGATATGATTCAGACATACATAAAATAATTGCACGTTTTACGTGACATCACAGAGATCAGGGTTAATACATAGAAACCAGTCACACCAAAACTAATTGGTGTAACTGATGTTTTAATGAAGATCTCTAGGAAAATACAACACATCAGTGCTTGACTAGTTCTTCCACACTGATAGAAAGTCTAACCATGATATTTTGGCAACTATGTGGTATTTATTATTAGATTCCATTTATTATCCAAAAGAATAAATAGCTCCCTACTTATGAGCAAAGTTAGGGCAGCAGAAAAAGGTGGTGGGGAAAGGATCTAGTATGTGTACCCAAATTATTTCTAAACTTCATCCCTGAAATAAATTTTTCTTCCTCTCTCTCTCTCTCTCTCTCTCTCTCTCCTCTTTCTCTCCCCTCCTCCCCCAAAAAGGGGGTTTCTGACAGTTTTATTGCTACATTATTTGCTTTACTCTCTTTCAATAGTTTTGGAAGGATAACTTAGTAGCTATTTTTGTTAAACTTAATGGAGGAGTCAGACTTCTGATTTTTATGTAGGAATTTGGGAAAATCACTGAACAAATTATGAGTGGTATTGAGAAGAGACACAAGGTCTTCTGGCTCCTCGTCTAGGGGCCTTTCCCCAATTAAGATCACTTTCATAGTGCATTTCCGAACCTGCATCATCTTACCAGAGAAAGTATTCAACGCTCTAAAGCTAGACACATAAAGAGCATGTTGAATGAAGTATATTACATTTTATTGTAGCCAATGGGGTCTAGAAACTCTAAAGTAAAACATGAATTTTAATGCTATATGTGCCTGTGAAAGAATAATAAAGAACAATGCTGGTTCTCCTTTCACTGGGGTTAGAGAGGGGCCCCCTTTTGTCTCGTAATTTCCCTAATTAGTCTCCATCGTGTTCCCCTGGAAGTGAGCAGGCCAGGATGGTGTCTGCGTTATTGCCATGGGAGGCCAGCTTGCTCTAACGGAGCTTTATTAGATACTGCGGCTCTCATTTAGAATCCTATTAAGTTTCCCCTTGGCATTTTCTAAATCAATTAGTTTTAGCCCTACCCTTCTTAATATGCTCCTTTTGGAGGCTCCTCATTTTAGTCCCTAACTCTGGTATTTGTAGTTGCCTTTCCCTTTCCTTTTGGGCAAAGATTTCAATCAATTTTCCCTGCAATACTGCTTCGCTAGCATCCCACAGAGTCATATCTGTGACCTCACCATTATCACCGTCTGCTAAATATTCAGCCCATATGTCTTTGAGCTTTTCCCTAAACTATTGCCGCTGAAGGAAGTAATTATTACTTTACCATCTTAGCACTCCCCTGTTGCTTTTCAAGAGAAATAATTCCACACCCAAGTGAATCATTTCAGGGTCCGAAACTAAAATCTTGTCAATAGAACGGCAACTTTGCCCCCGGTCTCTGGTGGGAATAGCAAAAACGGTTTGGAAAAGGAATGAGTTTATAGAAAAAAATGTGAGTTGTGTTGAGGAACGCGTGTATGTTTAAAAATCAATAAAGGTGGTTAGAACATTGTGTGATTGCAAAGAGCTAGAGGGTGATTAAATTTCAGCATCATGAAATGCAGGAGCATTCTCCATAACTATTAGGGACTTGTTTTGGTAATTTATTTAGATATTTACTTAGTTCATGTTTCTGTTTCTATAAAAAAAGTATAAATTAAAATCACAGCAAGCTTTCAATTCACTTAAAATAAATTTTAAAAAGACTGGAAGGGGATATATAAAATATTAGTTTTAATTTTTAAGTAAGTATGAGTAATTTGGGCAACTTTACTTTTCAAATTAATACCTTTTCAACAACAACCATATATTTATGACTAGAAGGAAAATTTAAAAGAAATAATACTTATATACTAGTCTTTTGTGGTTTGAGATTCACAAACTTAAAAATTTGCTTATCTTACAGATTTAAGAAAATTGAGTCCAATTCTTTGCAACTGTATCTTCTATGTTTACAGTGAATGCACGGTTTTAGAAATATGTGTTTCTCTTTTTCTATTAAAATAATGCATTTACCCAGATAAGGATATGGCACTATCAGTTAACCACACAGGAATGGAAAAATAATAAAGAAATGTTAGAAAAGACAGTATAAAGAAATGCATACAGACCCACATAATATCAGTGATGAGTAAGACCATGGAAATGTGATTTTTACTCTGTAAGAAATTACAATAGGGAGTGTAGAAGGTGAAGAAATAATCCATTATTCAATAACTCGCTGAATACTAGACACCATGGTTTTGTAGGAATATGACATTTGAGATGTAGTTTGGAAGAAATGCTTTCCTGTATTTCAAAAGCCACTTCTACATTACTACATTAAGATAACTCATAATCTTTTGGTATGTCAGCCTTTCAAACTTTAAATGGAGATATCTCCCCCATAGAATTCATTGAGCTTAGAGGCATATTGATATAACTGAGATGGGCATAAACATGCTGCTATTATTGGAGAAGGATCCAATAATGTGTGTGGTGGGGTGCACTGTAATCACCATTCCCCTAGCCTCCGAGAGCATGCATAATGCTACAAGAAAACATGGGAGTGTTAAGTGACTTAATTGCCTCTCTGCCTAGAGTGTGTCCAAGTATATTCAGGATGGACACTTCTACTCAAATTCAATTCTCCTCTTATTTTATTAGCATCCGGAAAGTCTGCATAGAGAGCTTTGGAATCCAAAAATGATTTTGGTTTGTAGGTTTCATAGATACTGAGAACACAAATACATGAAATCTACCATTTTACAGATAAACACTGAGCGGTGGACATGCTGCTTTTTTTTGCATGTTTTCTTCTCCTCTGAGTTATCATGCTGGTTGTCACGGCCAGAGCCATTGGGGAAGATGGCGGTCATCTAAATAGTGTCTTGTGAGGGGCATCACTTCCCCATCCCTGATCCCATCCAAAGTTATATCTGCCTTGGTCCAGACAAAAACCTAAAATTGCTTTGCCAATGACTTATGAGCATATTTTTCTAAAATGTATAAAATGGTAGAATTGGACGTTATTTTGCCTTCATTCTACAAATACAGACCTTGAAATGTGGAGATGATAGGGAAATGGTACAAAGACTCACAGAGCTAAAAGTATTGCAGCTGGAATTCAAATTTGTGGTTAATTTCTCTGTGCTATTTCTCTGATTTCTTTGTGATATTTCCACATTTAGTATGGAACAATTTACATTAATTTAGGTTAACTCTTGAAATTAATATTTACTCAATAAGTGTTTAATGAACATATATTAGATAGACAGCTTTAGGAATAATGATTAATTAGTTTATGTTTATAATGAGCTTATGAGAAACCCTTCACTCAAGTATTCTAGGTACATATTCTCATTAACTTTCAGCAACCATCCTATCTATGCAGTAGATATGATTATTATTTCTATTTTATAGAAGAAACTTAAGTTTCTATGTTCACAAACTTCTCTAACATCATATAGCTGGCATTCCAATTACAGAACCCATATAATTAATCATTATAGTGTACTACCCTTAAACATAAAATAACACAGCTTCAAAACACATATAGCAAATATTGACTTAACTACAGAAAAAATGGACAAATCTGCCATAACACTAACTCTTTTAGTATACATTTTGTTAATAAGAAGTAACATATCAAAAACAAGATGTCACCTTCAGTAATTATCTCCCTTCTTGCACTGTAGGCATCTCCAAGTGGAGCTAAGTAAGATATTAAATCTGTCTTGTATTTCCCTAGCAAATCTCCTGTATGTCTTTTCTAATAAATTATCTTTGTGTAGTGGATAAAATCCTGAATATTTCAGTACAATTTCTTCATTTCTGTTTATTCTTGGGCAGATATCTGTGCCCAGTTCAGAGAATTGGGAACAAAGAATTATCAGCAAACAACGGCAATATCATCATGAATTCATTGAACTCAAAGTGAATATGAACATTCAAATTTCAGATAACTCATATTTTGGTATGTCAAACTTTCCAACTTTAAATGGAGATATTTCTCCCACATAATTAATTGAGCTGTACAAGAATATACATATTACCAAGATGGGCATAAACATGCTGCCATTATTGGAGAAGGATCTTTCAATAAGGAATGGATGCAGACTGGTTTCACATATATTTTGTGTTTTATATAAGATTTCCATTAAGAGAAATAATTACTTTTTAACATTTATAATTTTTTAGATATGCTTTCCCATTCTGTGCTTTCATGGATGTCATTATCAGCTATTTCAAAAGCTACCTCTGTCTCATATTATCTCTTCTATATATATAAAAGCCTAATATACAAATTATCCCCGCGGTAGGTAGAGCTGGAGACCAGGAGCTCGATCGCTTGCTATGACACGCGCTGACCCCCAGGGGATGGCGTGGAAAGAAGGAAGACCCTGGCAAGCAGCCAGAAGGCCCCGATTGGCCCTGATCACAGGCCAGGCCTAGGGACCCTACCCGTGCATGAATTTCATGCACTGGGTCTCTAGTAGATATATAAGCATGGAACACTGTGTTATCCACCCATAAACTTATATGTTCTATCTGACTATATTATTACCACAAATTACTTGAAATGCAGTACTATACCTTCTATTTTCCACAAAGACTGCAGGCTTTGTAGCCACTGGAGTCTTATTCATTATAAATTCATAATGAAAAAAATATTGAAGAAACAAAGAAATATTTCAAAATTTAAAAATGGGAGGGAACATAATCCATCCTACTGTGTCTAGCAATTCCAATGTAATGAACTTGTCTGTCTCTTCATTTTATTTTGATTCCTTGCTTTCCATGTTAGAGAGGTAGGTGAGATGTTTAGGCAAGAGCATTTCTTACCTCCACTTTATATTCCCTTTTTTCTGTTCTACCAAACAATAGATATAGAAAGTGAGTAAAATGACAGAAAATTTACTGTCATACAGAAAATAGAGTCAGACAAGCATAGCTCTTCCCTTTCCATTTTTAACACATTATCCATAACAGAACTATAAAGGAAATCTAGGGGTGCCCCCTAGATCTCTCCCTTCATCCTGTCCCAGGAGAATTATTCAACTTGCAAGTGTTTCCGCAGCTGTGACACATAGTCCTTAGAAAAGAAGCCCATGTAAATATCGTTATTATCATGCAAAGTGTAAGCAGATTCCAACCACTAAGCTGTCTTTTACGCCTATATTAAACAAATTCCAAAGCATGAGAAATAAATGCTCCGGAGAATGGGGGAAGAAAGAACCTCAACTTTTAAAATATTTATCAGTATATAAAACATTAAAAATCGGTGCTATTTGTACAAGGATGCTTGGCATGCTGTATTATGCAGTTCTAATGCAGTGTCTGAAAAGGGTTAAAGAACCAATTGCAGGGGTCACCAGTGAGATGGGCTCCAGAACACTTTGATGGACAGCATCTCTCCCTAGTGCATTAGATACAGAGGTACAATCACTGAAGCAAAGTTTATCACGGTCATCTATCAGCTGTTCAAACAACCAGGTCTCTTACAATCCTGTCTCATCCTGATGGACTTGGCTAGTTAAACATCACATCATTCCAGTGCATTAAAAAATGTCAGCCTCCTATCTGGTTAGCTGAGCAAGAGAATGAGGTTTTGAGGCAGCACATACCATGCGACTGAGAATAACAAAATATTTATCTACATTCTTCTTACTGAGGAGAGAAGGCAAGTTCATGAAGTCAGGATGGTCAGATTTCTTATGTTCAACTAAAAATGAGTGGAACAATGCTGAAGATAACTTTAAGACTCAAAACATGATTAAGTCAAACAGCAAAACTCCAAGAAGCTAAGACACTCAGTTAGATAGTAAATGGGGAATAAAAAGGAATTCACATTGACTGACACTCTGTTGAAAAAAATAAGGTAAGATTTTACTGATTGTGTGTTTCATTAGTTGTGAGATACAAGTAATTTCCAGCTAGAACATGTAAAAGTTTACCTCCTTTGATGATTCAGTCCAAAGAGTTGGGCAATTATTTCTTGTGGAATTTATCCGTTTCTACCCCAACATTTCAGTTAATATTTAGTAGGCCTCTCATGCAGGGCTAATCATTAGATTCAAATCTATTAGCCTTAAAAAAAAATCCCTCTCAAGAAGGCATCTTATTATTCCTATTTCACTGATGAGGAAATTGAGATATATTGAAGTAATTTGCTTGAGGTTAAACAACTAAATACTCTGACACCAAAATTACCTTTTGCGAAAAGTATTTTAAGTTCTTATCGAATGCTAGTTTATATTGGCCATCAATTTTTATCTTTTACTTGATAAAGAACTAAGTTCTTTGTTCTTATATCCTCTGAGACTCCTCATGGGTATGTTTCCCCCAAACGTAGCCAATGAATCTTTTTAGAATATCCTAAGAACTGACATATGATGAGAGTACAACATCAATATATGTGCATTTTTTAACACCCTAGTGAAAAATAGAAGCATTTTAGTATAGGGATTCCTGCTTCCCTACTCATTTTCTCCTTAAGTATAACTTATCCCTAAAGTCATGATCTGAATCTGAGAATGGAGACTGAAGGCTATGATTTGATAGGCTTGGTCCCTTTCTTGCTTCTCTCATAATTATGATGTAGTTCAACTTTAATTAATATTTAGCAAGGTGCTTTATGTACTTGATGTTCTGCTGGCTTTTATACATTCAATAGCTCACACTTAAAACTTAAGACAGGTCAATAGAGCTGTCAGTTAAAGTAAACCAGCAAGTAAAGCTCTGAATTCTCATCACACCTGTATGGGCCCAAACCAAACACAGGGTGGGCACAAGTAGGTTTACAGTTGTATGTATGGAATATAATATATTAATGGATAAATAATAATACAAGACTAAACTTTGGGTTTCATGTACTCACAACTGTAAACCTACTTTGGCCTCAACTTGTATTTTCTCCCTTACCTGGACCCCTATTATTCATGATGGGTGGAAAAAGAGATAACTTCATTTCTTGGTACATGCCTACATATAAAGATTCCACAAGTAATACTACAGAAATCAAATAACTCCAAACTCTCAGTTGCCACAGAGCTATGGAATGGAAATGACCTATATCTGAAGGGAAATTAAGAAGAGTACATAACATGCGCATGTTGAATGCCCTCAGATATCAGTGGGAGCTCTGTGGGGTGTAGAACAAGATGAGAATTCATTGCAACTATACCAATAATGTGTAGTCTCTCATTACACACTAAGGAATATCTTGTAAATGGTACTTTATCCTGGTTATAGGTGTTTTCCACAATATAATGAAAGTGCATATATCAAAAAGTGCTGATTTTATAAGATGTGTGAAGAAAGAAAAATAACAGAACCTGTGTTTAGAGATAAGAGAATAGTGAACACTGGTTTTTAATATGAACATAGAATATAAAAGTATGATTGAAGATATTATCATAATGGATTTGCTTATCCATAGTCAATAAAAAACACAAAAGAAAATACATAAATATTGAGCATTTATGTATTAAATGCTAAACTATATGGGGTCTTCCAATAAAAGATTTTCAAAGTGAATAAATTCTACCTCTTATGATAAACAGAAGATGTAACATTAAGAATTATAAAACTATTTTCAAATATAGTCTCTTGACATAAATCCCCAAACTTAATTGTTATATCAATGAAGAATTATTAGGGAAGTATTGGTGAACATTTTTATTATAATTTAAATCTTATACATAATAAAGAAGGGGAATTTCCAAAGATAAGATTTTGAGTACACATAGTACCAGAAACTTGATGCATTTATTTTCTTGTAAAATAAATATTAAATATCACCTGGAAATATGGCCAGACTCAGATGAAAGAAAGCCAGTATTTTTCAGTATAGAAATTAGCGCATGAGCACTGGGACACTCAGATTTGCTTTTTCACCTTAAAACTCTGAGGAATATTTTAAAATATGAATTAGATTCTTTTTATTCAGAAATTTATAAACTGGAATGAGTTGGCTATATTGTATTTCTTATTTATTTAATAAATACTTTCTTTTCAATTAATTAGTTAGCCCTTAATAAACATTAATAAAATCATATTTACAAATTCAACAGCAGCTAACAACATGGATTTTACCTGTATTTTAAGTTACCTAAAAACAAAATCTATGAATCAATATCTAGACATTTGTCACCAAGATTTGTCATCTCAAGTAAAAGAAGGAAATGGAAACTACATATAGTTTTAATTTCTTACCTAATAATAATTACATTAATAATTATTACTTGCAGCATTTTTTATCTTACCACACACCAAATACTGTGGTAAGTTCATTTAATTTCTGCAGCATGAGTCAGCTCTCTTGTATCAGGGAAGAATTTTAGCTAGGACTAGCAGAGATTCTACCTCAAATGATTTTTCTAATAAGAAAAATGATAGTTTTACAAGAAATCTGGAGGTGGGTGGTTTTAGAGTTGCCTCAATAATGTAACCAAGGACTCAGTTCTTTCCATCTCTCTACCCACCATCCTACGTAGGAGTTGGGTTGGAAGGAGGCCTCAAATGGAACTATCTTCATGTTGGCTCCTGTTATAGTTGAATTACGTTCTTCAAAAAGATATGCTGCCCTGACCAGTAGCTCAATAGTTACAGCATCAGCCCACCCACGTTCATTCCAGGTCAAGGGCTCATACGTAGGTTTTAGGTTAAATCCCTGGTCCCAGCTGGGGCACTTGTGGGAAGCAACCAATAGATGTATCTTTCTGACAGATATTTTTCTCTTTCTGTTTCCTCGATTCCTCTCTCCCTTCTACTCAGTCTGAAAATCAAAGGAAAATTGTCCTTGGGAGAGGATTAATAAAAAGAAAGGAAAAGAACAGAAAAGAGAAAAGAAAAGAGAAGAGAAAAGGGGAAAGAAAGGAGAAAAGAAAGGGGAAGGGAAGGGAAGGTGAGGGCAGGGGAGGGGCGGGGAGGGGAGGGAAGGGAAGGGAAGGAGATATGCTGAAGTTCTAATCAGCCAAGCTTGTGAATGTGAGCTTATGTGGAAATAGGGTCTTAGGTGGTGAAGGCCTGGGACGGGGGCAGGGCCAAGCTAGAAGAGGTCAATGGGAGGAAAGGGGACATATCTAATATCTTCAACAATAAAGATTTTTTAAAAAGAAAGGAAGAAATAGGGTCTCTGAGATCATTAGGGGTGCCCTGGTGAAACATGACTGCTGTCCTCATAAAAAGAAAGAAGACATATAAGAGGAAAATGCCATGTGCAGACAGACACATGGGGAGAAGGCAAACATATGAAGACAGGGACAGAGACTGGAATCATTCTGCCACAAACCAAGAGAGGGCTGAGCTGCCAGAAGCTAGAAGAACCAAAGAGGACCCACCCGCTGGAGGACTGAAAGGGAGCCTGTCCCTGCTAACACTTGGTTTGGGATTTTCAGACTTCAGAATTGTGAGAAAATACATTGTTTTTGTTTAAGCCACTCAATTTGCAGTACTTTGTTGGCAATCCCAGGAAAGGAATGCAGCTCCTACCCTGATCGCAGGCAGTTGCAGCAGGACCCACCAATCCTAGATGGAGAGAAAGCAGGCGAAGGGAGAGAGTGATTTCTCCTTGGGGTCTCTCAGGAGGGAGGAAATCGTGTCAACTTCTATATAGAATTCTACTGTAAACCCAACTACAAGCCAATGCCCAGTAAGAGGAATAGCACTGCCATGGTTTGCTAAGGCTAATGGATTTAGGTAGAGTGCTTATTAAAATATCAACCACCATAAATACTACTGCTTTCATTACGCTCATATTACCAATGAGGGAACTTCTGCCTTGCAAATGAAGTCATCAACAATACAGTTGTGAAGCCTGGGTTTGAGGCCAGGATAATTCCCCCCATCACAGAGTAGGTTAGTAAACCTATGAATTAGTGCTTGGTTTATATAGTTATGGCACGTAGTCCTGTTTTTTATAACTTATCACAATGACCTGTACTTTCTTTCACTTTGTTCATCTTAAAGGGATTGAACATGAACAGTTATTATTTTGTATGAAACTCATTGAATTTCCTACATTAAATTCAGTTCTGCCCTATGCTTCTGGGAGTGATCAGCTGTTTCCATAGCCAAGGACCACAACCTTAATTTATAGGAACAGTGTCCTAGTTGAGGAAAATGAATGGCAGGAGCAAAGTAAAAAGGAAATGGTGAATTAGAAGTGAAGTGAGAGAGAATTAGAGACAACCTACCCTAGCAAACCTAATGAAAATAATGGGAGGGTGAATAGGACCTAAAGACTGAATAGGAGAAAGAGACAGAGGGAGATAAGAGAAAGAACAGAAAGACAGAGAGAAGTAGGGATCAATTAAAATTATTATTAAACTAATGACTTTTTTTATAAAGCCACTATATTATAAAATACATATTTTTCAGTCATAAATTAAATGATTGCATTGGTTTTGGAAAATAGCTAGAGTGCTGCTATGAAGGATTTTTTTAAAGTTTTATTTGAATACTAGAAATTTGTGCAATCATGGGGGATCCCTCAGCCTGGCCTGTACCCTCTCACAGTCTGGGAGCCCTCGGGGATGTCTGACTGATGACTTAGGCCCACTCCATGGGAAGCAGGCCTAAGTTGGCAGTCAGATATCCTTAGTGCTGCCTCAGAGGTGGGAGAGGCTCCCACCACTGCCTCTACGATCACCAGCTGTGAGCCTGGCTTCTCGCTGAGTGGTGCTCCCCCTGGGGGAGTGCAGTGAGCACCAGCAGGCAGTTCCTGCATTGAGCATTTGCCATCTGGTGGTCAATGTGTGTCATAGTGACCAGTCGTTCTGCCATTTGGTCGATTTGCAGTTAGCCTTTTATTATATAGGATATATCAAGAGAAAACTGGAAATATGACATAAACACCTTCATTGTCCATGATATGTACTTCACTCACCTTTCCAGCTTGAAAAGCACAGCTGTTGATAGTCATATCTACAAGTATGCACATGTATTTGTGTATATGTGTGTTTGTGTGTGTATTTAAACAATGACTAGAGGTCCAAAATAGGGAATTTCAATACTGTAAAATGACCACACCAGTCTTACAGTAGCCCAGTAATACTGTCTGCCTACTGAGAACCCATTACACAGATAGCCCTATCTTGGTTTTTATTTAATTACTAGAGGCCAGGTGCATGAAAATTCATGCACTGGAGGAGGGGGTCTCAAAACCCGGCCTGCCCACTCTCACAGTCTGGAGCCCTCAGGGGTGGGAGTCAACCCAGCGATCAGGGGAAGGCAATGCCCATCACACCTCTGCTGCTGCCACTGCCGGAAGCGCAAGCCTCGGCTGGCCCTGGTTACCTGAGCCTCGGGCGGCCCTGGGCAGCTGGGAGCTGAGAGGACTGGGGGACTCTGGAGGC
Source organism: Myotis davidii (assembly GCF_000327345.1). Lineage (NCBI taxonomy): Eukaryota > Metazoa > Chordata > Mammalia > Chiroptera > Vespertilionidae > Myotis > Myotis davidii. The sequence goes on along the minus strand of NW_006297021.1, from coordinate 3,361,937 downwards.
AGGTGCGCAGGGTGGGCCTGGTTTTGCCACACCTGCCACCCCGGTGGGGCTGAGGGGACTGGGCACCACCATCTTGTGGTTGTGGGCACCACCGTCTTTGAGGGTGGGGCATTCAATTAGCATATTCCCTCCTTATTGGCTATGGGCACCACCATATTTGAGGGCAGGTCAGTCAATTAGTATATTCCCTTCTGATTGGCTGTGGGCACTGCCATCTTTGTGATGGCATGAGGGTCAATGAGTATATTCCTTCTTTATTAGATAGGATATTTACCCTACTTCCCTAATTTAATCAAAACCTCCCTTCCTATATCTCCACCCACCACTTAGAAAAATTCTGATAAATTTATACCAATGAGCTTATGCCACTGCTGATGTCTTCATATCATAATGAGGAAGAAGAGCTTGTTTTGATGGGAGAATATGTGTAAGGTAATGATTCTCTAACAGAGGAATGAGGGTATCAGAAAAAAAGCTGAGACCACATGACACACAAAACCATGAAATATTGATTGACTCCCATCTGAGACAAGTCCAACTCAGCTGATACATTTTCAATCATTTTATCATGTTGCAAAATTTTTAGAACCAAGAATATCTTGGCAGCTACATCTTCTATATGATTATTAATCTGATCCCATTTCAAACTGCATCAATAAAAAGAAATGAAATAGCCCTAACCGGTTTGGCTCAGTGGATAGAACATCGGCGTGCGGACTCAAGGGTCCCGGGTTTGATTCTGGTCAAGGGCATGTACCTTGGTTACAGGCACATCCCCAGTGGGGATGTGCCGGAGGCAGCTAATTGATGTTTCTCTCTCATCGATGTTTCTAACTCTCTATCCCTCTCCCTTCCTCTCTGTAAAAAATCAATAAAATATATTTTAAAAAAAGAAATGAAATAAAAATGAAAAGAATGGCAAAATTGACTTTAAACAATTTGTCCTAAGACTGGCCATATTGACAATGACAATCATTCCTCTCAAAATGAAACTGAGAGTCAATATTTACATGTCATTCCATATTCATGCCCCATATTGTAAACATGGCTTGAACAATCTCATTCTCATTTCAAAAATGAAGAGAAGCTCACGATTTGTCTGAAGCAAGTAAATTTGCTAAAATGAATATTTTAGAATCCGGAATTTGGTGCTTTGCTTAGTGGTCCATGAAATACAAAATAATTAATTTAGAGATTATGCATGGCCATGGAGCTGAATTCAGAATGATCGTATTTCAAAACTGTATGTCTGAATCAGGCAATGCTATCTCTAACATAGTGTCTAGTTAGTATTCTGCTGTGGACATCACATTATAGAGATCAATGCAGTCATATGATTCCTGTCATCAACAAGTTTCATAATTCCATCTTTATATCCGTAGAGATATAGGGATGTGCTTATATAAAACCTTGCCATTTCCCTCTACATAAAGTAAATTTCTTACATAATTTATAAAATGTCAATTTTTGTATGTATCAAGTATAATCGGTGATATTTATATTTTATATTTAGGGAAAACTGGCTATATTTAATTGACAAATTTAGATGATAAAACATCCTGATTTTAATCATCTTTTTTAAAAAATATTCTTTTGTACATTGAGATCTTGCTTTTGGTTTGTCATCAGTTTGACTCAAATAAACTGTTAGAAAAATTCTCACAAGAAAATGTAATTAATGTCCAAACTTATGGTCTTGTTTTCTTAAGCAGAGTTCATCAGTAATAATCATTTCTTTTGAAACCTTAGAATTTTCATAATTTAGGAGCAAACTTCCCACCTTAATGAGGTATAAGGACAAGTTCAGGACCTAGGGGGCCATACAGAGTGGAGCTGCCGGCCACCTTCCCCTCCAGAGTGTCTGCGTGTGCCTGGCTTTATTGCAGCCATGTGCCTGAATTTTTACTTCTGTTTTTCACTCTCCTTTTTCCTATTGGGCTGTAAATTGTACTTCATTCTTTCTTGTATCCATTAATCTGATTTGTTTTTCCATGCTCAAACACAGCCACCCTTTACAACAAGCTCAACTTTGGTAAGTCAGTTCCCCTTGCAATTTGGGCAATTGGGGCAGAGTGGGTGAGAGGAATGAATGGCGTCTGGGACATGAAAAGCTCCTGCCTACAGTGTCAATTGCATTTGTATTGACTGCCCAAAGGCTTCCCTTGCTAGTCACATCTACCCTCCCAGGTCAATGAAATTGCCAATGGTTTCAAAATATTACTGTATTTTGACTTTATATAACCACTATTATATCCAAGGACTCTCACCGCCCCTCACTCAAGGCAAGGAATAAATCCCAGTGTGTAGGTTCATTTACTTCATGAGGAGTGCATGAATGGAAAGATGACTTTCCCAGATATTAAATAGCACAGATACACAGAGTTCAAGACCTGAGACCATGTTACTAAATCAAGTATTAGACATTTGATATCCCCTGATAGTTCCCAAACCTGTGACGAAGAATACTTACAAAGATAGTTTATGCAAAAAATTATTGAACAATTGAACAAATGAAAACCCACTCCAGGTGAAAAAAATGGTAAAAAAAGAAAACAATTTCTAGCCCTGAACCCCACAAGTATTCACTTATCCAATACACATATGTACTTACGTGTCTAGAGGGAATAGGGGACAAAGGAAATTTGCTATCCTGCTCTTTTTCTGATGATGAATCTTTATAACTGTTCTGAGGATGCATCTACTGGTAAGTGTCTTTTATCTAGCTGCATGAAAAATCAATTCTCTTCCCTGAAAACTCCTTTATAAATGTAGATTCCTGAGCTTTAACTCGGAACTATTAGATCAATCTTTTGAGAATTCTGCATTTTTAAACTAGTTTTGCCTGTGATTCTCATGTATATAAAATTTGAGAATTACAACTTTATGACTGGCCTTACTGTTTTTGGATTCTATTTGTATCAAATCATTAGAGCATAAAGAAATGCCCGACACCCTACATAAGTTCTTCAATGCAACTCATGCTAAATAGGCAAGGTTTCCTCCTATTTATTCATCACAGCAGAGAACAGGGCGTATCTCTCTGTATGACAAACTCATGCAATCCATATTCATTGACCGTCTGCTCTGTGTTCAGGAATAACACAGTCTGCTACTGTGTGCTGGGAATAGAAAAGTGAGCACAGCAGACCCTGATTGGCTCTAACAGGACTATTATTTCTGTGATGCTGAACAAAATTATATGAACACACACAGGTTTTCATTCAGAGATTACATTTTACCCGGTTAAATGATATGACAGTTGAAAGACCTCCAAATCAATGAGGATGAGTTTACTCAGAATATGTAAGAGGTACTATGGAACCAAGCCGGGGAGTGGAATCTTGGCCTCGTGAATGGAAAGGCTACCATGTAAGTATGGAAGTTGAGGTTTGATATTCCTATTTGACAAATATATATTTTTATCCCCAGAAAAGCATTCAGTCCCCATTTGAATCCCTTCTGGCATTGAATTAGCAACTTTAGAAAGTTATAGTCATTTAATTACCAGAGATAATAACAGCATTTCAAATTTTCAATCCCAATACAGAGGTAGGCAAAAGTAGATTTACAGTTGCAAGCACATGAAACACCGAGTTTATTCTTGCATCATTATTTATTAACCAGTATGTTATTTCCCATAAAAACAATGTAAACTGACTTTTGGATTTTCCAGAGAAAATAACAAGAAGGCTCCAATGGGGTTTCCAATTTCAATTGCATAATGATTACAATTACTTGTTCATGTTTGTAAACCCCTCCTCCCATTAATCCTCTGTCCTCGTGTTCAGCACACACACACATGCAATATGTTTTTGAAGGTACCTAGCACAACTATATATTTTGCACATCATGTCATATGAATAGAAAGTTACTTGTGTGGTAGAATATTTATACTGTATATATATATTGTAAATCTGCACAAAAAGCTGTCAATGATATGTGTTTTCACGCTCACTTTACCGATCAAGAAACTCAAAGAGATTGAATAGCTTGTGGAAGGTCAGACATCCGGGCAGTTACACATTCTGGGCTTTGTCTTGTCAAAAGCCTAAGCACTTTCACTGACAGCCATAGGAAGGACACTCCCCTGAACAAGGACCGATAATGGATCTGTGCCTTCATGGTTTAGGCTTCTCTTTCCCACTCTGATTCTCACATGTTTTACTGTGAAGACAGAAACTGAGGGGTTTAAAACAAAATGTACTAAGCAACATACACGTCATCTCTAACACTACATCTCATATGCTTATTGAATCAGGGGGATGAATAATGGCTCCAAGATTTCTGATCTGACACATTGCTTTTCTGCCTCATCCTCAAGCAATTCTTGTTCTACCTGTGAAACCTATTCTTGCCAGCTCCCTCCTGTTGCAAGTTCTGTGATTTCTCTAAAGTGTCCCAGACTGTCAGGGACATTTGTTTTAATGGTACCCTGGTAGCCTTGAATGGAAAAGTCCTGAGCCAAAGTCATAATCTGTGTCCAGTATTGAGTACCTTCTCTTTCTTTATAATATCACTAGAGGCCCAGTGCACGAATTCGTGCACCAGTGAGGTCCCTAGGCCTGGCCTGTGAGATCGGGCCGAAACCTGCTTTCTGACATCCCTCGAGGGGTTCCAGATTGTGAGAGGGCTCAGGCAAGGCCGAGGGACCCCATGGGTACACAATTGGGGCTAGGGAGGGACACGAGAAGTTGGCCAGTCGAGGAGGGACCATAGAAGGACTCCAGGGCGTGTCCGGCCCATCTTGCTCAGTCCTGATTGGCCAGACCCCAGAAGCAACAAGCTAACCTACTGGTCAGTTCATCTGCCCCCCGGTGGTCAGTGCACGTCATAGTGAGTGGTTGAGTGGCTTTAGCATATTGTTAGCATATTACACTTTGATTGGTTGAATGGACAACTGGACACTTAGCATATTAGGCTTTTATTATATAGGATTGTCAAAGCTTCCTTTTGCATTGTGCTTGTAGAACATTCATCCCCACATACTCCTTTTAAACAACAATCCTCAGGCAAATCTCAAAAGACTTTTTAGCTATCAACAGTCAGATCTTCTTTTTCTTTTAAAAAAATAACATATATTTACATGGGGTTTTTTTTAGAGGCTGTTTTGGCTGCTTAATCATTTGCTTCTTCACCCTTTATTGGAGTCCTTGCCATAGACACATATCCTCCTTTCATGCCACTGGCATTGCTTTGCTACCTTAAGCTCTGTTTTCTCATATTCACTTTTCCTTCCAAGGATTTTCTAAACTCCTCATCTTTCCACCCTCTGGGAGCTCGTGTAATAGTTCTTCCCTAGTCTGTGTAACTTCCTCTTTTCTGTATTCATTTTTTTTCAGACTTTGGTTCTAGCCACACTGGACCAGTTACTTTATTATCTTTAATATCTCTGTTAATTTCTTGACATTCTCTCTTCCACCTCCTTTTTTGTCTTCTATGAATTTCACACAAAATTACTCCTTCTGAAGTGTTTTCTGATTCATTTTCTGTTTTTAATCTCTCAAGCATTTACAAAAATTTTTCCTGCTGTTTTCTTACTGAAACCCCTCTCATCCCAAGCTTCTCAATGGTTGCCTTCTCTGTTGGTCCAATGCCATCACTTGACATCCACCATCCTTATCCCTTTCTCTCTCTGAAGCTCCCTGTCATGTCTCCCCTCCTCTACATCCCTAGAGGACGCCCACCACTGGCCTTCCTGTGTCAGAGGGTACCACTTTATTTATCCTCCCCTTTTATTTGGAACCCTTGAATGAGTCCAGCTGTGCTTTCCTCACTTTTGTTAGGAATATGCTTAACCTTAGGACAGGGAAGGCCCTTTTATGTGTGATTCCCTTTCTTCAGGAAGCACTGCTGTGCCCTTGTTCTCCTCGTAATGTTTCCTGCCATGTGTTCATTTCATTTAAATGGTCTGTGGAATCAGAGACATAGCACGGAGGATGCCTATGCCAGCCGAGTTCCTTCTTTGAGTCTAACTTGCTAACCTCATTCTGACTTTGCCAGTTTTCTTTTAGCTTTAATGCTATTCTATTTAAAATTCTAAATTCAATTATTGATTTAACTAAAAATATTACAATTGGAAAAACATTACAAATGAGACTGCTCAGTGTTCCACATTTACTGCTCTGCTGCAGAAAATAAATGCATATCTTCCTCCTTGACTTGCTAAATAGAATGGCACAATTTCCCCTGTACTTCTCATTCCTTTTCTCTTGGTGTTGCCTCTCAAGTCAATTCCATCTTCCTACTGCTTTGAAGCTACACAACAACTCTACAACTCTATTCTTCTATTGACTTGTTTAATGGGATCTGATTAAAGATAATGTACCCTTGTAGGTCATTGTAACTGAATTAATGCTCAGGGTTTTGCCATACATTACCTTGTCGCAAAGCTATGCCCATCCTTTCTGAAGGAGAAACATACATATTCTCTCTCTCTCTCTCTCTCTCTCTCTCTCTCTCTCTCTCGCTCTCTCTCTCTTTCTCTCTCTCGTTTACATATACGGATATAGTCTTAGAGTAATAGCATATTAAAGTAGTATGCTTAGCTAAAGATTACAAAGTTGAATTTTCCTCCATTCAGTTCACACATGAAGATTTTTCTTTCAAAATAAATTTAGACCTTCCTCCTGTCTTTATGAAATCATAAAAAGAAAACCAAATAAACAAACCAACTTTGTTTTCTATTTCTTCTTGCTTTCTCATAGTAATATTTTGAATTTTTTTCATTTTATTTTAAATAAACCCCTCCTTAGTTTTGATGGGGCTACAGAAAGGAAAATATATTGGTTCTGTTCTGTACAAATCTGCATCTCTATTTCTGCTGTTTATCTGACAGGTCCTCCACCCTCCACATCATCCTACTTTATACAACACAACTCTTGTTCCACTGATTTGACTGGCTACATTCTCTCCTTTCCCAGGTAACATCACCGCCATAGGTTCTACACTGTATTGTTCTCACCACATTCAGGATATTCTTTTTAAAATATATATATATTTTTATTGATTTCAGAGAGGAAAGGAGAGAGAAAACTGATAGATAGAAACATCAAAACATCAATGATGAGAAACACTGGGGATTGAGCCAGCAACTCGGGCATGTGTCCTGGCCAGGAATTGAACCATGACCTTCTGGCTCACTAGAAAATCAGAGAAAGAGCACTGGAAGATCCTAGTACTTTGGATATGTCCAAAATTTTAGATCCTTGATACCACTGAAGATTCTCACAATTCTACTCTCTACCCTGTGCAATGAATGTAAATTACTAAGCTATACATACAGTTCTGTGTATGTGTTCCGAAAAATGAGAGGAAAGAATGGTATAGTAAACCTACATGATTTTATTGACATTCTGGCAAATTACCAAAGTTGATTCAAAATTCTATTTCAAAATAATAAATAATCCCAACTACATAGTTTTCCTTCACATGTACAAGGGCTAAAATACATATTTTATTTTGTTTTGTTTTTTAAGTACTAGGGACTAGTATTTTTAGTTTGTAGTTTGGGGGACTGTTTGAACTATTTTCCATTAAATATATATTAAAAGTTAAATATATAATAACTCAATTCCATGTAATTCAATAAGTGAAGTACAGCTCCTATCAATTAAATGCCAACTTCAAGCCTGGCGACATGTTGAACATTTTATATGTCCCACTTTATTGAACCAATACAATGGCTCCATGATGTAGGTTCTTTTATTGTCTTCATTAACAAATGAAGAAAATTAGAATAAAAAATAGTACCAACTTGACTAGGGATATACAGTAAATCCTGGTAGAGCTAGAATCCAAACCCAGGGAATCTGGACCCTTAACCACCAAAGAGCTACCGTATTTGCTGGCGTATAAGACAATTTTTTGGTCCTGAAAAATATGCCTCCAAGTGGGGGGTCGTCTTATACGCCGGGTACACTTCAGATAGACTGCCCATAGCGCTTGCCCCGTGCCATAGTGGCCTCCCGATGCCTGCCCACTTCATTCCACATACCGTTCAGGCATCAGCAGCGCTGCTGGGTGTATGCTCGGCTGTTATGCGATTTTGCTGTTATGCGATTTTAGCACACTCGCA
>NW_006297021.1:3343165-3353425 GCF_000327345.1 Myotis davidii | reverse complement strand
TTAAAATGTTAAAATCAAATCTGATATTGTTTTACCTTTTATTTGGTGTGTGGAAGGTGTGTGGAAGAGGGGGTAGTCTTATACGGCGAGTATATAACAAACTCTGTATTTTGAGTGGAAATGTTAGGGGGTCGTCTTATACGCCCAGTCGTCTTATATGCCGGCAAATACGGTATATTGCATTACAGATTTTTCTATACTGCCACCTGTACGTAAAGCGTGCTATTGCAAAGTTTCCTTTGATATCAGAAATATTTTCTAGCGTAAGGCCCAAAGGTGTTTTTGTTTGTTTGCTTGCTTATTAATTTGTTGTGGGGTTTATTTTGGTGTTTTTGTTCTTATTCATAATTATGTTTTTAAGAAGATTCATGGATTTTCCAAAGTGTGGCTCTGCCTGGTGGGCAGGTCTTATGCAAAAATTAAGCTCTTAAAGGACAGCAATTAGAGTTAGAATTTCAGCTTCTAAAATTAACATGACAACCGTTTGTTGGTTTGAATCAGTGTGTATTGTTTGGGCAACTACAATCTGTATCAAATGTAATCAAGACACAGAAACATAATAGGGTAATAGCTTACAAGAACATCAGATAATACCTTGTTCTGAATCCTGAAGGAACTACCATCTGTTCTCTATTTTTAAATGGTGGAAACCTGATAAGTGTTTGCTATATAACAAAGGCATGCAGAGGAGATAGAAAAACAAAGGAGTCAAACACAGAGATTGGAACCTATTTGAAAGAATTATGTTTGAAAGGAACAGAAAACCAGATTTAAGTAAGATAAGAATCAATTACAAGACACAAGACTTTCTTAAGAAATCATAACATGAAAAATTGCAAATCCTTATTTTGGACTCCATACTGAAAAATTAAATTTAACAAATATTTTGGAATGTGTTAGTAGAGATTAATAAAGTCTTTATTTTGGGGGGGTTGTTTCTAGTATCTGAGTAATAACTAGCAAAATGTACTCAACAATCAAAGCTATTACGCATTTATTTAAAAGTGCATTGAGCATCTATTTTGTGTGAAGCAACATACAAAATATACCATACTATTATTATCTAAAAACTACTATAGATTTTGGTAGAAGACCTCTTGACATTGCAGAGAAAAATAAAAAGAAGATAGAATTTTATGCACAAATCCTTACAACCACCATTAACAATCTCTACTCTGATAAAAACCTTGAGTTACTACAGTTGAGTGCCCTAATGCTATTTATCGTAGCAATTAATGTAATCCTGTATGCTTGTTGGGGACTGATAATGCTGGACTCTCCTTCCTTGAAAGTACTAATGAACAATAAAATGACTCATTTGATTGAATTTGTCAGACAATATGTAACACGTATCAGGAACAGACCTCAAGTCTTGATTATAAAAAAGGGCATCTGCAAAAAAATGATGGGTGTTTCAGCACTGCTATTACCATCAGACCAGGATTTCATATTTAAGATCAGTCTTTCAGAAAACACTTCTAGACGTAACATCATTTGAAAAGGCATAGCTATTCTGATAGCATAGTGAGGCTACTGCTAGTCTAATCCTCAATGAGCAATTAACCCTGGCTGTGCAATGACACTAAACCATATATGGTTGAATGAAGTCAAATGCCTTTATCCTAAATTTTTTTCTTTTTTCAAAATAGGAGCATATTGGGCCTTTTGTGGAAGACTGTGGCCTACTTTTACCTTCATGGTCATCCTTTAATATCCAAATAAATGCTGGTGATCCCTGAGCTATTTGGAAACTTTGCCAACAGTGGAAGGTAGATCATGACTTCTTAAAGAGGCAGCGCTCTCCCCAGGACATGAACTATTGCATGTGTGATGGTGAAACTCTGGAGCCTAGAGTAGTAGGCTGCCTGTTAGGCTGTCATTACTTGTCCAGACTTCGGGTTTTAGGAAAAAGGCCATCATATTCTTCTAGTAGAAATTTACATACTCGGTACAAACTCCTCAGGAGCACGTTACTTTTGCACAGTAGTGAACTGAGAGAATTACAGAGAAATATGTTAGGCGAATTTTATGCTAACGTAGGATACAATTAAGATCACAGAGATTTCCAAGTAAGACCACCTTTTGTAGAGAAAATCAGTTCCAGTGAGGAATTCTGAAGAAACGTCCATCCACCTCGGTAGTCTTTAAGGTTGGGAGCTATACATCACTGCGGGCTTTGTTTCCTTTCCCCCAGGGTGGAAGCTAACTGCTGTCCTCTGTCTGGACAGTTACATGTACCTTGGAGCAAATCCAGAAGCAGGAGATAAGCCCTTCACCAACTGAGGTAATTACGCTTATTTCTTTTGGAATGAACTTCTTTCCCACTTTCATTACATGTTTATTGAAATCAAGTATAATTACTTAAGGTTTCTTTTCCTTGCCAACCAGCAATTTCTTGGTGGTGTTTTGCACTGGCATTTGCATCTGCATGATGATTTCAAGAGTCGAGTATTAACTGTTATCATATGATTAAATACCTGGTTTCCATATACTTTAATACACTAAAAATAATATACTAAAAATAACTGCCAGAATGGTTACACTTAATTTCCTGTTACCACAGCCTAACTTATTTAAAGACAGAAAAAAAAACAGTGTTAAATAATTTTGAATATATTCTCTCCTGACTATATTTGATGGTATCTCTGCTTAAAATAACAACCCTCATGCCACGCGGATTTGTTAAACAATGATAAAAGGGCAATCTGTGTTCTCAGTGAGTATTCACGTCACAAACCTGATCGTTCATTAATGGAAGGACACGATACATGATTTAAACATTTGCATTTATAGAAGGTTGTCTTTCAATGAGAATATAACGTTTATAAAGAAATGAGTTGTGCTATTCTGGATGCCTTCAGAGAGGAGTAATACTTTTCTAAATACGAAAATAATGTTAATTGTTGGGCTTTTCCTTGCACAATCGCTTCCTGCCCAAGGGCAAGTGTGCGACCAAACAGACACAAAGAATCTCCGCAGCATGATTTCAATACCTGGCAGTCACTGCACTTAGCATTCGCGTGTCTCAAAGGAAACCACTACTTTCATTTGTGCCTCCTGCAGCCACCCTGTCAGGGGTGCATCCTCTGGGCTCAGAAAATGCAGCTCATTAAAATGAAGAATTTCTCCTGACTTTGATATTCACAGTTCGCTGGGGACGGACTACCTGGTCACCGAGTTATTTTGTCTGGAAGGGAGTTGCAGCACAGCAGACTATACCTTAATTACACTGATTTAATCAAATCCATTAGGCCTCTAACAGGTATAGAACATGTTGAATTACGATGCTGATATTCTTGGTACGTATGTTTTACATTGACAAGCTTTCCTTATTTAATTGGAGCTCTGAGCAGAATTCAAAACAATGCTTTCATCTGCTTCAGAATTGTCTTGCTGGAATGCCAGGTACATGCTCCTTGTATTTTGTTGCAAACAATATTGCTGCTTTCAGGTGAGCATCCTTATTTCCCCAGCCTGTACATATTTGTTTTACAGTCATTATCTGAGAATGGAGGATTTGTCATTCCAATTTGAATTTTGTAAATAAAACGTCTTGATATTCCACTACTTACCTTTATTACCATGTAGTAATGGAGTAGGAGGGCTTAAAACCTTAGAAGTTTTTTTAGGGTTAAGGTAATAATCACATCAATACATTACTTGGGTAGTAATGATTACAATAGAGATACATTAGCTTTGGACTTCTAAATATTTCCTCTAACTAGTTGGCTTCTGTAGGCAAACTAAAAAAAACAAAAATTACACACACACACACACACACACACACACACACACACAAAACCCATACAAAACCAACCAACCAAACAAGCAAACAAAAAAATTCTCCCTACACCCCTTTTGTGCTTCCTGAGAAATTTCTGTTCTGTCTTTTCCTGACTGAATAATTTTGGCTCTGTTGGCTTTTGTCACTAAAGGACTCTGTGACTCCTTCTACATTCCAGCAAAGAAAATGGGATTTCTCTGGCAAAGTTTAGTGATCTCTACAATTCTCACTTTGTATATAAATCTTAGTTTATAAAATAACAGCTAAAGAGTTTTACACAAGTATCCTCTTTTTTATTTTAAGTAACCCTTAAGTAATCACAGGACTATAAACATAAGAAACAGAGAGGCCTTAAATTTTTGGAAATAACCTGATGTTAATAGAAGAAAGGTTAATGTCATCAAAAGAACAACAGATGTCTGTTTTGCACATCATGAACTTCTTGTTTGCAGGAAACAACCTGTGAAGCCGTCATTCATCTCAATGAAGTTATTTCACTTGTATTTAATCTATTGCAGATACTGACATAGTATAACAAGATGCCCATGACCTATTGGAAGTGTTCTGGAAACGTTAGAAAAATTATCAGTGAAGGTGAGTACTGCGAGATAAAGTGATCAAAAAAGATCAGTACAAAAGCGTAGAATACCATGTCCAGAATTCTATAATTTTAAGCGATATACAGCCATTGACCATTTCTGAGTAGCAGAGTGACATAGTTTTAATAGTTTCGGGAGCAATAATTGGGTTATGGTGAACAGAATGGATCAGAGGATTTTAAAATTACAAAGAACATGAATTAGACAGACCTATAACCTGACACGAGGTGACACAGCCTCTATTAGAGTTAGAACAGGAGAATGGGCAGAGGCAGAAGATATTTTGAAGAAAAGAAAACGGGAACCTAAACCTTTGGAAGTGCAGACCTAGAGATCTGGAGGCTGATGGTGACGGGAAAACCTGGATGTTAGGAGTGAGGAGTCACAGGAAAATAGGAGGATAGTGTAGGAAAAGGAGTTCGGTTTTGAATTCTGGATCTATTCCACGTGGGGTAGGGAAGAAGAAGAAACATATATAAATAAGGAGAGAGATAGTTGTTGATAAATGTAGGAGGAAAACTGGGAAATGTAACAGCCTCATTATGACCAAGAAAGGAATAAGCTTCGGTGGGAAAGCTTATCAAAAGGGAAATACTAGAGAGGACAAGGAAAATCGGTGCTGGAAACGACCAAAGACCTTGGAAATTGGATACCATGGGTAATGTTAGTGGGTAGAATTCTAAGGAGTGGGGGGGGGTGCAAAATTACAAATTTAGGGAGTAGTGGGCAATAAGAAGTACAGCTAAGGTTATAGTTCCCTCTGAGAGTGGTGGGAAGTGAGAGGTAGAGCAGGAGTTGTAGAATGAAATGAAGAACTTTTTTCCTTTTACGTAAAGGATCTCAGTTTATTAGGAGAGAAAAAGGAAACAAAATGTAATGAGTAAGAGATGGAGGCTGGTGAGTCAGTGGAGAAGGAGGTAGACAGAATGGGGTGTGCCTTGCATTATCTTTCCTTCTTTAGTTTGGCTAGCCATGCCATATGGGGGGACACCTTTCATGCTGAGGAACCATTTTTATCAGTGATTTAGAAATATGTTAGCACTGACCATCTCCATGTTAAATCCGCATGAATCATAGTATACTGAAATATATTGTTAAGGTGTGTAAACCTGAACAGATGTCTCTGTCAGATTTTTTTCAAAATTTCTGTAAAATGAAAGTATAGCCATGGATAATACAAAATTTATTGAGGTGCATGGAGGAACACTTTTACAGTACTTAAAATCACAAATGGCATTCTTTCTGAATGTATAATTTTATCAGGAACCACAGAGAAATAAAATTATTTTTGCATGCATGGAATCACTTAGAAAGCTTCTGAAAATTAATACAATGGGCAGATGGTTCAATGTTAATGATGTAACTTTCAGGTATCCTTGAAAATTCACAAGGAAACAGTCCCTAAGCCTGAACAGCCTTAGAAGAAGGCACAGTTGTTATAGACTATGAGGACAGATAGGATATTTTGTTTGAGTCTGGCACCCTTTGAGGAAGAACTATGACAGGTTCAGATTACAATTCATTTACTTCCCAGGAGTTATTTTCTCCAGGGTGTAAGGGAAGTGGTATTTGAGATTTTCTATAACCCTCTCCTTGATCTCAGTGAACTCAGTTAACCACGCTTCTCCTTTCTAACACCAGCAAGTCAAGCGATCTAAATCATTTAAGCTTATCCTGGGGATACATAAAAGATGTCTACAAGCTATCATTTCTGGATCCACTGAATTTCCTAACTTCTTCACCTTTGCCTGCTTCATCACTTCTCACTCTTAGCTTTCCAATTTCACCAATCTAAACACATTTCAGCTCTAATTTCAATCTGGTTTCATACACTCACTATGTTTTGACCTAATATTCTCAATTGATCTTGGCACATCTGCAGGTCACAAACTTATTGTCCACCTTTAAGTTTTACTAGAGGCCCAGTGCATAAAATTCGTGCAAGGGGCTTGGACCTTGCAGTCCTGACTTCGTCCGGAAGGTCGTCTGGTCTAATTAGTATATTATGCTTTTATTATTATAGAGACAGGACACAGAATTAGGTAGGAAGTAAAATAGGGAAAATTAAAATGACGAGTTTGGGACAACCTATTGTCATCTTGTGTCTAGTCAGAGAAGAGGACCAAACAAGACATGCCATCTATTTTTTAAAAAAATAGATCTGTCCATTTACCTGGTATCATTTGAGATCACCTGATTTTCAAGAAGGTGATTGTGAGTCAATTGGTGATCATGTTTTACCTCATCAACAATAACACATCCAAACCAAAATATATAATTTAAATATGGGTAGTGGTGCCTGGCTGGCATGGCTCAGTGGTTGAGCATTGACCTATGAACCAAGATATCAAGTTGCAATTCCTGTCAGGACACATACCCAGGTTGTGGGCTCAATCCCCAGTGTGGGGCATGCAGGAGGCAGCTGATCAATGATTCCCTCTAATCACTGCCGGGAGCCGGTCCATCCTTGCTGCTTCAAGGGACCTGGCGTATATGGCATACTGTTCTTAATGTTTGCTCACCTTCTTAGCGCTGTGTTTTAACCACGGTCACCTCTCCGAGAAAGGTTGTTTCCCCAGGTAGAGATTTTCCCCTGAAGTCAGGGAGGGAATAAAACCTCTTCACTAAAAGCCAGGCGGGTAATTAATCTCTTTAACTACAAACAATCATGCTTAAGCTACATAAGAACCTTTGGAATAGAGATTGATAGGATTGGAATCAACTGGTATAAATACAGATGTAACAAGACAATAAAAAACAGAACCTGGCTGGAAAACCTAGCAAGAGAACATGGCAACAGAACCTGGACAGAACCTGGCTACAGAACCTAGCTGGAGAACCTGGACATAGAACCTGGTGACCAAATCTGGCTGGAGAACCTAGCGAGAGAACATGGCTACAGAACCTGGCTGGAGAACCTGGAGAACGTGGCTGGAGAACCTAGCAAGAGAACATGGACACAGAATTTGGCTGGAGATTGTGGCTAGAGATCCTGGCAAGGCTGCTGATCAACTGAATGCTGTCTCCATGTCATTCCTTCTTCGCCGACTCCGTCCACACCTTTGGGGACCCCTGGACCTGCTGGGGTCGGACCCCCGCAAATCACTGATGTTTCTCTCTCTCTCCCTCTCCCTTCTCCTCTGATTCAAAAATATATTAAAATAAATATACGTAGTGTTGCCTTTAGCTCTCACTTGCCTTGAAAGTTTGTACTTAGTTATACATCAAAAATCATTTTGATAACAGGCTACCATTAATCCACACACTTAGAGGAAAAGCAACCAAAACTCAGAAAATGTACATGATATCCCCAAATGATTTAGACTACACTGTACTTGGGTTTCAGGTTAAATCTGGATTACTTTTTTTTGCTAGTACAACAAAAGAATCTGCAAGTCTCATTTGCAAAATTTATTTAGTATTAATTAATACTAGCTGTAGCAACAGGAAGGAAAAAAAAATTCTAGATTTAAGTGGTTTAACCAAGTAGAAACTTATTTTTTCCCTACTAAGTCTAAAGTGGATGACCTATATTAGTGCATACATCCTTTCTAGAAGGATCAGGAACCCAGGCTCCAAATCCTTCCATGCTATAGAAGTACAGTCTTGAACATGTGGCCCCAAAGTAAAGAATGTGAACAATCACCCATGGGAATTTTTCAGGAGGCAGGGCCAAAATTGGATCACATCATTGTACTTTCATTGTCTAGAATTCCACTGTTTTGCAAATGTCACCATGTAGGACCCTGGGAAAGGTTTATCAGTGTCCCAGGAGTAAGAGGAGCAGATGTGGTGATCAGCTAGTCCTCGCTCTCACTAGATTATATATAACTATTCATGTTGCAAACTAGGGGCACAGTGTATGAATCCGTGCACCTTGAAAGGAAGTGTGAGCCGCAAGGCTACAGTGGGTGGGCACAGGGGTGGGTCTCAGCCCATCCTCTGCTCCCCCAGCCTGCCCCTCCCATCACGGCCCCTAGTCCCCTGTCTGCCAGCAGCCCCGCTCCTGCAGTGTCCCTGCTCCCACATGCTGACAGCTCCGGCCCCACTCGCACCCACTGATGGTGCAGAGCAATTGGGGCCGGCACCAGCAGCGGGTGAAAGTGGGTCCGGTGCTATCAGCAGGTGTGAGTGGCAGCCGCTGTCCCAATTGCCCCTCAGGAGCAGGGGGAATTGAAGAAGCCCTCAGGAATGATCAGGGCCGGCAGCCTCTGCTCACACCTGCTGATGGCACCAAGCGATTGGGGCCGACACTGGGCGCCAGCAGTGGGTGCGAGCTGTGGCTCCGGCACCAGCAGTAGATGTGAGCAGGGCCAGTGCCAGCAGCAGGTATGAGCTGCAGGTCTCTATCCACTGAGCCAAACAGGTTTCGGCTTAACCTTTTTTTAAAAACTAGAATAGCCAGATGTTTGTTTTTGTTGCTGTTGTTAATTACAGATCCTATGATAGATTTCAAAAAGTGAATGAGGTCTAGTTTTATTCTATTTCAATTATTTGTTCCTTTCCTATACCTCTACCGAATGCCATACATGCAGGAGGTTTTCAATGTTAGCTAAAGGGCATTGCATTAATAGTAGTAATAATGTACCCAATCTGGGTGTCTACTAAGCTACTGAAAACTAGCTTCTGTAATGTCACTAATTCTTAAAAATTCTGATCTGATAAAAATCTAAAAGAGATTATATAAAAATCTTTGTGAAGGACATAAAAAGATAGAGTATTTTATTTAACATACTTTAAACAAAAATCTTTGCTTAAAATATTTTTGGAATATAGAATTTAGAGTTTTAACTGACATTTCTGTGTTGAAGCTATAAATTTTGCAGTTATCTGCATGAGATCATTCTAGTCAGAGGTTAGATGAGATCACCTGGGGAAAGTATAGAAATGAGAAAACCAAGAATTCCACCTCAGGTATCCTTAATAATAAAAGCCTAATATGCTTAGTGTCTAGTCGACCGGTAAGCCGCTCAACCAATCAAAGCATAATATGCTAATGATATGCTAAGGCCACTCAACTGCTGGCTATGACATGCACTGACCACCAGGGGTCAGACATCTGACCAGTAGCTATGATGCGCACTGACCACTGGGGGCAGACGCACCGAAGGGTAGGTTACCCTGGTGGTCAGTGTGCTCCCACAGTGGGGAGTACCACTCAGCCAGAAGCCAGGATCACGGCTGGCGGACATCCCCTGCGGGGTAAGGACCCCTCAGGGGATGTCCACCTTTCTGGCTTAGGCCCGTTCCCTGCAGGCTGGGTGGGCCCGGCACTGGGCGCCAGCAGTGGGTGCGAGCTGTGGCTCCGGCACCAGCAGTAGATGTGAGCAGGGCCAGTGCCAGCAGCAGGTATGAGCTGCAGGTATGGTGCGCGGGAGCAAAGAATTTTCAGTAACCACCAGAGGCTCACCGGGATGACAGCACTGATGCCCTGCCTTGGTCTGAGCCCCTGCTCACCTGCCATGGCCAATGCCCTCCATGTTCCACGCATGCCCCCTGCTGGTCAGCGCACATCGTAGCAACCAGTTGTTCAGTTGTTCAGTTTGGTTGTTCTTCAGTTTGTTCTATTTGCATATTAGGATTTTATATATATTTAACATTTTTTATTTTATTTTTTTAAATATATTTTATTGATTTTTTACAGAGAGGAAAGGAGAGAGATTGATGAGAGAGAAACATCGATCAGCTGCCTCCTGCACACCTCCCACTGGGGATGTGCCAGCAACCCAGGTACATGCCCTTGACCGGAATCGAACCCGGGACCCTTCGTTCCGCAGGCCGACGCTCTATCCACTGAGCCAAACAGGTTCCGGCTGATAACGGTCTTTTATACATTACTTGCTTTGTTGTTATAAGTATATTATTTCAGAAATAAAA
>NW_006297021.1:3327706-3343032 GCF_000327345.1 Myotis davidii | reverse complement strand
CGGCGTGAGGGCCCCCTCCCGCCCCCCGCCAAGTGCACAATGTTTTGTGCACTGGGCCTCTAGTAAAGATATAAAAGCCTAAGCGACTGGTTGCTATGATGCGCACTGACCACTGGGGGCAGACGCACCGAAGGGTAGGTTAGCTTGCTGCTGGGGTCCAGCTGATCGGGACTAAGCAAGATGGGCCGGACATGCCCTGGAGCCCTCCCTTAGTCTTTCCCGGCTGGCCAGCCTCCCACGTCCCTCCCCAGCCCCAATCATACACTGGTTAGCCCCTTGGCCTGGCCTGTGCCCTCTCAAAATCTGGGACCCCTTGGGGGAATGTCAGAGAGCCTGTTTAGGCCCAATCCCACAGGCCAGGCCAAGGGACCCCACTGGTGCACGCATTCGTGCATCGGGCCTCTAGTTCTTCAATATTTAGCAGTGAACTAGAAAAAGAAGGAAAAGAAGATGGAGGAGGGTTGGAAGAGAAGAATGAGGGAAATAAAATAGATGAGAGTCAGAAAACATGGTGTCAGTAAAGGCCAAGTTTGGGGGGGATAATAAACGCCAAACACGGACATGTTGTGTTAAGTAGGAGACAGAGGGAGCAACCTTGACAAGAGCTAGAGTGGTGAGCATAAAAGACATCCTAAAACACTGCCCTATGTTTTTATGAAGATAGGAATGATTCATGTGAGAGAGAAGAATTGCATATTTTATAGAGAGGTGATGTTTGCTAAGTGAATTAAAAAAGCAAGAGTGGCCCAGCAAGTGTTGCTCAGTGGTTGAGTTTCGACCTATGAAGCAGAGGTCACAGTCTGATTCTGCGTTGGGGTACATGCTCGGGTTGGAGGCTCAGTCCTCAATAGGAGGCCTGTGGGAGGCAGCCTGCTAATGATTCTCTCATCATTGATGTCTCTACCTTTCTTTCCTGAAATCAATAAAAAGATATTTCAAGAAAAAGAAAGCAAGAGTGGATATGAGCCCTGACCAGTTTGGCTCAGTGGCTGGAGCGTTGGCCTGTGGACTGAAGGGTCCCAGGTTCGATTCCGGTCAAGGGCATGTACCTGGGTTGCGGGCACATCCCCAGTAGGGGGTGTGCAGGAGGCAGCTGACCCATGTTTTTCTCTCATGGATGTTTCTAACTCTCTATCCCTCTCCCTTCCTCTCTGTAAAAAATCAATAATATATATATATATTTTAAAAAAGAGTGGATATGATTCAAATAGACCAATACCCTTTAATCCATTGTGAGAAGGGTGAAGATGGTATGGGCATAAATGCTGTGAGTTGGTACATGTCAATAAATATAAGAAGAACAAACAGAAATTCCTTTCTTTGATCTGGATATAACCATGTTAATCCTAATTATTAATTACTTCGCCACTGTAAACACCCAGATAGCAAAGGAGAAAGGAGGATGAGAGGACAAAGATTTTGGCATTATTTTATATACTGCTCACAAAGCAAAGCTCTGTTCTAGTTCATAGCTTAAATTTATTCAGTTGCATTTTATTTAATTCAATGTCCTGTACGGGTCACACCATCAAATATTCTAATAAACTTTTATTGCCAAAGCTTGTCAATTCCATGTATACTTTTTCAGGAACTGCTACTATCAACTGTCTCCGATCCAATGCAATGTCAACTAATGTCAGCATAGTGCCTTCAACATCGTTTTGTGCTAAGTGCTCGGCGGGCACAGTGCCAATGTAAAAATGTTCGAGCCCTGGGGAATATTTGAATGTTCAAAGTACTCCATTCCCTTACCCCCGTACTCAATCTCACTCAACTTTCACTCAATGGTAAATAAATAAACACTATGTCCTATGTAATGAAATTTTTGCATTTCTTAAGGCAATGTATAATTTAGGTCGCAAATTGTTACAATTAGGAGAGCAATCAGGATGCATACTCCACCTCCCCCAATTGCTCCCTTTAGGTTTACTTTAGACAGCAGACTAATGTTTCTTCTAATAAATTTAAAGTGGTATTACCTTAGAGCCAGAAACAGGAACCATATCTTTATTTATGGACTTAGAATTGTGGAATGTTAGAAATGAGAGGGGACTTAAATATTTAATACACCTTTGTAAAAGACATAATCAGAGTATTTTAATCGGCATATTTTAAACAAAAATATTTGCAGAACATAAAATTTGGAATTTAACTGACGTGCCTATGTTGAAGCTAAAATTGTGGTGTTATCTGCACCAGATCCTTTCAGTCAGAGTCTAGATGAGATCACCTCTGGAGAGTAAATTTCCAAATCAGGACATTTTAGGAAGTTACGTGATGTGCCTGAGTTGGGGGGTGGGGGGAGCTGAGATACAAGCCCTACATTCTTTTTTAGGCAGGCATTTATCCCAGCGTACTTTCAGTAGGTCATTATGACATGGGCTGCAGGTTGTAAATGTATTTGCTATATATCACCTGCTGCTGAGTTTATCAACTGCACTGAGAGAGTTGACTTATGTTGATGTTTCCCAACTAAGAGCAAACAGGCTTCTGAAGACCTTACACCTGCTGGCAGTGGGAGCTTAGGCCCCCTGTCCCTTCTGTCCATTACTTGGCTGAGAACCACTGCGTTCTCTCTAACATGAAGAGTTGGAGGAATTTTACATCCTAGATTTTTATTCCAGTTAATTATTTTAAGGCGATGCGCTCTGTGTCAAATTTCAAGTCTTTAACTCATTCTGAGTATTACACACACCACACCCTACACACACACACACACACACACACACACACTCCTCAGTGATACTCAACTCTGATTTAGTTGAAAAATCCTAGAGGGTAAAGTATGGATATTTCAGCCTGTTTGCTAAAAGGCCCAGGGGAAATGTCTCTCTCAATTATGTACTTAATAATAATGTTGAGTATTTAATTGATATTTTAATATCTAATATCTAATACACATCACAATTTGTATTAGAAGAAAGTTTTTTAAAGATTTCCAGCTTATCATTATTTTGAAAATCAAATTTATTCATTAACTATCTAATATCTAAGAAATGTATCAATCAAATCAGTCACAGTAAACAATGCTTTAGAATAAAAATTTTTCTTTTATGTGCTTCAATTTTAAATGAAAGTTAACCTTTATTACTAAACAAAGAGGATGGCCTTTAAATGGATGTTTATTTAAGAAAATTACAGATCAGTCCATGCAATATTATCATTAGTTTTCGGGGAACCTCATAAAGCATCACAGTTGTAGTTGGATAAATGCGTCAACCATAACAGCCCTTCAATGACATGAATATTATATCTTCTAAGCATTAATTTTCAGCTTTTTATTTCCTTTTAATTATCCGCTCATCAGTTCAACAGTTCAGCACACATTTTCAATTTACCACTCACAAATTGAAAGTAAATAGCTTACTGGGAGTATGAGAAAAATAAAATTATTTTAAAAACGGGGAGAAGTTTGAGAAGTCTTTAAAATTCATCATTAAATGCACTGAGTAATGACATGAACAGATATAGGTGACCATAAAACATCATATATTAATCAATGGCTATGTGAATAAGAATCTATTTTAAGTTACACTGTTTGAAATAATATTTTAAAGGAAATAATACTATTGAAAATATTAAAAAAAAAACCTCAGAGGGAAGGCAGAGGAGTGTCTGGGGGCGGGGGGCGGGGTGGGGTAAGAGATCAACCAAAGGACTTGTATGCATGCACATAAGCATAGCAATGGACACAGACAGTAGGGGGTGAGGGCATGTGCTGGGGGGTGGGAGCAGCCAGGGAGAAGTCAATGGGAGAAAAAGGAGACATTTGTAATACTGTAAACAATAAAGAATTTAAATTAAAAAAGAATATGAGAACAGAGGGAAAAACTCATATAAGCAGAGATCTGAAAGCAGCTTTGAACTGGTATCTAGGTCTTTAAAAAAAATAGATTGCATCTTTGCTTGGCAGTCTCTATTTGTCAGCTCAACTGCCCAGCTTACCAGCCACAACAGCACTCACTTCTCAGGTAAGCCTTCCTGGGCCAGTGGATTGAATTGCTCCTGTTTTAGCTCGGTGTTTACTAAGTTTTAGCTTTTAAAAAGCACATCTTATATTTACTATTTATGTAAAAAGCAGTCGTTTTTCTTAGAAGAAATGCCTTGAGGACAAGGCTTGTAATGGGCCCATCTTCACATCATTTGCATATTTTAATTGAATATTTCTAAACACATGTATGAGCTTTAGAGTGACTACTAGTTCCTTATCGGAATGTGTACCTGGATTGTAACACTCTGTCTTAAATACTTCCTCTGCCCGGAAGACTTTCCTGTACAATGTCCCCACATTGAGGTTTCTTAATTCAATTCCCTAATTAAAGAAAAAAATAATGATGATGCTGATGACAATTCAAAGCAGTAACACCAATAGAACTTTCTGCAGGGAGGGAAATAGTCTATACCTGTGCCTTTCAATACCACTTCTGCCAGCTGCATGTGGCCACTGAGTGCACATAGAATGTGGCTAGAGTGATTGAGAAACTAAATTTTTAGTTTAATTTAATTTAATTGTAATATCCACATGTAGCTTATGGCTACCATATTAGAGAAAATCTTTAAAGCAGCCGAAACCGGTTTGGCTCAGTGGATGGAGCGTCGGCCTATGGACTGAAGGGTCCCAGGTTCGATTCCGGTCAAGGGCATGTACCTGGGTTGCGGGCACATCCCCAGTGGGAGATGTGCAGGAGGCAGCTGGTCGATGTCTCTCTCTAATCGATGTTTCTGGCTCTCTGTCTCTCTCCCTTCCTCTCTGTGGAAAATCAATGGAATATATTTAAAAAAAAAAAAAATCTTTAAAGCACAAATTCCTCATCTTAGAACAGTGGTTCTCAACCTTCTGGCCCTTTAAATACAGTTCCTCATGTTGTGACCCAACCATAAAATTATTTTCGTTGCTACTTCATAACTGTAATGTTGCTACTGTTATGAATCGTCATGTAAATATCTGATATGCAGGGTGGTGAAAGGGTCATTCGACCACCAAAGTGGTTGTGACCCACAGGCTGAGAATCACTGTCTTAGAAGGTTGTAAGAGTTGATTTGAAAAATATATGGGTTCTATGGTCAAAATCTAAAAAATATATATTTGTGTAATAACCTATTTCTTAAATATTATACCGTTCACCTAAAAAATGTTCTGAGGAGTTATATAGTAAAAGTATACACACACACACACACACACGCACACACGCACGCACACACGCACGCACACGCACACGCACACACACATTCTATTTAGATAGTATGAATGTGCATGTGTGTCTATAGAACATATCCATGTAGATGTCTTACAGACGAGATAAAGTCAGCATGTAAAAGGTAAGCTGATGCTGGCCCTCTCCAAACACTTCCCTGTTCCTATGACTTCTCTCCCAGTGAAAAGCACTGTTGCCCTATTATCGTCAAGTCAGACTTTTGACATGTCTGTTCCTTCACCCCTTTAACGTGTCTTAATACATCTAATATTATATCGAAGTTGTGATGTAAAAATTAAAACAGTATAGTATTTGTGGTCAAAAGACCACTATAAAATGTAGGTTAAAAAAACCAAGTGTTTTAATAACAAACATTGGTTTTCTCAGGAAACAGAGTCTTAGTTCTGAATCATAAATGCAGGACTCTGAGAGTTTGGGGGGCCACCTTTCCAACAGGAAACAGGTTTGGGCAGGAGAACTGAACTTCCACACGAGTGCAAGAAGCATTAGCTGATCATCTGGTCATCCAGGATCTCTGGAGCTGGGATGGCCTCTGGCGATGTCTCAACCTGAGGAAGGCTGAGGGCTAGCAACCCGAGAGTATGTCAGCTTGGAGGTGATCTGCTCTATGAAGGGCTGTGGCCTTGAGGGAGGTGGCTCTTGCTGTGGGTGAAATTGCAAGCCCTTTCCCCCAATAAAAGATATACTGAATCCCTAAACACCTGCACTTGCAAGTGTAACCTTATTTTGAAATGGGGTCTTTGCAGACGTAATCAAGTTAAAATGAGGTCATACTTGATTACGGTGGGCTCTACTCCAATGACTGATATCGTAATGTATCAGTGAAATCTGGACACAGAGTCACGGGAAGAATGCCAAGTGCAGATGAAGTCAGAGATTGGAGTAATGCACCTACCAGCTACAGGATGCCAAGGATTGCTGGCCACCACCTGAAGCTAGGAAGAGGCAAAGAGGGACCCTCCCCGAAAGCCTTCAGAGAGCATGGCTCTCCAATACCTTGATCTTGGACTTCTAGTCCGCTAGTGTTGAGACAAGAAGATAGCAGGTTGCAGGTGTTTTAAGGCTCCTAATTTGTAGCAGTTTGTTATGGCAGCAATGGAAAATGAATCCACCCCTATTGCCTGACAGCAGGTCCTGGAAGGTCTCATCTGTGAGAGCCAAAGGACACATCACGTGGGGAAGGGAGAAAGGAAGTGCCCTGCACTAGCCTCCAGAGCAGAGCTTCTTGATTTTGTTTTGTTGCTGTCAAGAGACCTCTGTACAGTCTAAAATATAATTGAAGACTCTAAGAATTTTTGTTTGGGTGCTTGTTATTCATAAGAAAAATGTATGCTTGTTAAACATAAGAAAATTTTATTTTAAATGCACTTTTAAACGTAGAATCAAATATTCAGTTCGAAAAGAATGTTTTGATAAAATTTTAAAATTTAGAAAAGTTTTTAAAAGCAAAACAGCAAAGTGTTCTGACATGTGCTTTCATGAATTTGTAAGGAGAATTTCCACGTTTTCAAAACAAAGTTTTGTTAGGCAGAGGTTGTCAAACTATGGCCTGTAGCCAAAGCAAGCCTGTTGCCTGCTTTAGAAATGCCCATGAGATAAGAATCATTTATACATTTTTAAATCATTGAAAAGCATTAAAAGTAGAATAATATTTCATAACATAAAATCATATAAAATTATATTTAAGAATGCCCAATGCCAAAAACATTTCATTTGAACTCAACCATGCTCTATTTACATACTAGAGACCTAGTGCACAAATTCGTTCACGGATGGGGTCCCTCGGTCTGGTCAGCGATCTGAGCGGATCGGGCCATCTGGCCAGGGGGAGGGACCTCGGGAGGTTGGCTGTGGGAGCGCACTGATCACCAGGAGGCAGCTCCTGCACTGAATGTCTTCCCCCTGGTGGTCAGTGCATGTCATAGTGACCAGTTGACAGACTGTTCAGTCAACCAGTCCTAGTGGTCGCTTAGGCTTTTATATATATAGATTGCTTACGGCTGCCTTCTGGCTCCAGTGGAAGGCCTGAACACTTGTAACCCACCATACAGCCCACAGAGCCAAAAATATTCACCACCGGGGCATTTAGAGAAAAAAGTTTGCCAACCACTGTGTTAGACCATGGAAGGTTATACCAAGTAGATGTGAAATAAAGGTTTTAATAACAAATGAAATGAATCTCTGAAAAATGCACATAACTATACCTAGTTCCTTAAAACATTCTAGAAAATTTAACAATACACAAACACACATCCCATTAACCATCAGAGTGATATCATCATCACATAACAGGATTCCTCTGAAATATCCTACTGTGTACTCACGAGAGGATGAAAGTGAAGGAAGGTAATGACTGAGTAGTATTATGAAAGTAGTTTTAACTTCAGAGACCCTAAACGGATCTCAAGGACCCCTAGGACTTCCTACTTTATACTTGGAGACAATTGTTTTATTGTGTACAAGTACTGGAGAATATGTTGCTTACAATATCAGAATAATTCAAGAGATTGTCTCCTAACACAGGATAGAATGAGGAAAATAATCTTTGTACTTCATGTTTTGACCCTTCCTGTGTATGAGGCTCACACTCATTTCCAATTTAGGTGCAAGGAGACAGAAGAGGAGCCTCTATGTTTTTTTTTTCAGACTTTTTTTTTTAATATTTCTAAACTACTAGCACTTGAAAATATGAGGAAAATAAACATATATGAGAATTCTACCACTGAACCACCAATGCCCACGTGAAAATGAACATATAAATAAAATGTCTTTATGTGAACATTAATTTGTATATAAGCATAGACATGATATGTAAATATAGTTTCATCCAAAAATTATTATATGTAACATATATAATATGCAGATTAGTATATGTATAGTATTACTGCTGTTTATCTCAACTCTTGAAATGCCTTTGAAAGTACAGAATTTTTCACTCACACGTAACTGTAAGTCAGCTTTTATTTAAGTACAGATTGGAACTGGAGTATGTTTTATGTGGGATTGAGTGAGGTAAATGGAAAGTTAGAATTTAAAACATGGATCCATTGTTGGTGCACAAGCTTGACAGTATAATAGGCCATTTATGTCACCCTTATGTCCTCTCAAGTGGACTTGATTGATAAGATGATTTGAGACTGAGGACTTCACCTTTGGATTTAAGAGGTAGCCAAAAAACACGGTAAGACTTTTACTTCAGCAAAGATGAGGAACAGAAGAAACTGTAGGTCCCTGAATCAAAATTACAGAAAGACAGAGGCTAAGAATCCAGGCAACATGTAAGATTAATGATCTACAATCAGAGAAGTGTCCCAGGAAGATACAGGAGTCTATGAAAGAAATAACTCTCTTAAAATATAGCTGTACAGAAGGTGAATAAACAGCTGCTGTTGGGGTTGGCAAGGGTTGGCTACATCAACCCAGTCTAACATTTCCTGGAACAACAGATTTCCCCTAAGCCTGTTCTGCTCCTCATTGCTCCCAACACACTCCACATACATAGCACCACAGCATACATATATATCATGACATGCTTCACCCCCCTGTTCTCATGTAAGAGGATGTTGCCTCAATATTGTTATTGAGAATGTACTTTCAATCTTGCTCCTCAGTTCACAAAGGCAAAAACAAATTTTGAGAACGTATTTAGAACAAGAAAGCAAATCTCTCTCTTTTAATTTTGGATAGGGTTCAGGAACAAAATAATAATTTTTAAAAACTGGTTATCTTATTTTTTAATTAATTTATTTTATTTTTTAATATAGTCTCATTAAGTTAAGAGGTGAAGTGAGGAGAGAGAGATAGAAACATCAATGATGAGAATCATTGATCGGCTGCTTCCTGCATACCCCTTACTGGGGATCAAGAACACAACCAGGCATGTGACCTCTCCAGGAATTAAACTGTGACTTCCTGGTTCATGGGATTGCACTCAACCACGGGGCAATGCCAGCTGGCTAAAATCTGGTAATCTTATTTTCTGAGAATCACTTCCTGGTACCATAACTGAAAATATGTTTCTCTTTCTAGCTTATGTACGGAGCACAGATAGGCTTAAAAAAGATGTGCACAGCAGTAAGATGAAATATAAAAATATGTTACTAAAATATTGCTACTGTGATTACCATGTGTATGCATGCATGCATATGCCTATTTCACTTTAATTGCTCATTCCATATTAAATTTCTATTCGGATGTATGAAAAATAATATCACTTATCTTAATCTATTTACATGTTAATAATAGGTCAGATTATTTAAAAAATAATATACAGTGTTTTTAATCCAAACTGCAGCAAACCATCCATTTTTATGGAAGGCTATACATTCAAAGTATTTTTAAGGATATGGTAACTTTTTGAAAACATAACCTATAAAGTCCACATAAATTTAAATAATCTTTTTGCTACTAAGAAGAACAAAATGAAAAATGACATTTTCTCTTCATTTAATGTTTAATGCACTCCTAATTTTCTTGTACCTGAGGGTTTATGAAATTTGAAACTATTAGATAAATCTACAAAGAAAAACATTTCTGAAATAAAAATATATGTAACCAATTAATAGTAATAATGGAACACAGTTCAACATTTGAAATGATTTTCTTTGATCAGATATTCATATTCTCCTTTGCCCTTTCTGTTTAAATTATAGAAATGAAACTTTTATTTAAAATGAATTAAAGGTACACATCTTGCAAAACCTAAAAGACAGACATACTCAATATTGCAAGTCAGTATTGTGATCGCTACATACCATTGAAGTTACTAAGCATCATTGAAGCTTAGTAACTTCTAGAAACAGAGCTCTATGACCCTGGTCTACACTGAATGCTAGAAAACTGTAAGAGACAACACACAGAGGCTGAGTTTTTCATTTTTACTAAGTTATGATACTTTATGACAAGTGTCATAGTTATGACAAGTTCAGGATCCATTATATAACCAAGATTCTATCACTAAGAAAAAAAATAAGAACTATATCAACCTTAGTCAAAGAAAGAACAGGATATTATCCAGGTCATTTTTATTACATATCGTCATATTAATTATAATCCAAATAATGCACCAAATTCAACATTCTTCCACAAAGTGTTCTGGGCCAGTTTGACGGTGTTGAGCTGCTAATCAATATTCGTAGAGATTACACACTGCTCCTCCACCTTAAATCATCACTAAGAAAGCCTTTTGAAATAATCCATCTGCAAGGCTTTACACAATGGAATATGGAAACCTTGCAACCCCTGACTCCTGAGAGAGATTTTGATTTATGAAATTTAAGAAGAAAGCAGATTTATATTTTATTTAATCCTCAGATGACATTGCAAGTGACAGTGGATGATCTACCACAAGTAATACCATTCCTAGAATAGATACGTCAGATGGCAGAGGAAAAGGACGTTTTAAAGCTCATTGCCATAACAAATAGAAGAAATGCCTGCATGTTTGTACAAAATGATTCTATGTTTTATCAAAGCGAAACTCTGAACATCAAGCCCCAGAATTAATCAAAGTGGCTACAAAGCATTTGAACAGAAGTAGAAATCTGACAAAGATAAATTGTGCAAAATGGAGCTGCTTCCAATTTTAGAAGAAGAAGAAAAACACACAACTATACAGCCACCTTAGTGAAGAAAGAGGGGGAGGTGTATAAACCCTGGTAAGCCTCTCCCTCTAAGCTCACTTCCTGAAAACTCTGCCTGCTCAATGTGTGTCCATCTTTATCCTCAAGTCCTCATCATCACTGAAGTTTTATGGCACCAAAGCTGGCGTGGCTCAGTGATTGAGCATCAACCTATGCACAGGAGCTCACGGTTTGATTCCCCATAAGGCACATGGCCAGGGTGCAGGCTCAGTCCCTGGAAGGGGGTGTGCAGGAGGCAGCCAGCCAATCAATGATTCTCTCTCATCATCGATGTTTCTTTCTCCTTCTCTCTTCCTCTCTGAAATCAATCCTATATAATAAAAGGCTAATACACTAAGTATCTGGTCGACCAGTCAGCTGTCAACTAATTAAAGTGTAATATGTTAATGATATGCTAAGGCCACTCAACCAGTCATTATGACGAGCACTGACCACCGAGGGGCAGAAAGTCCACCGGTTATCAGTTGCTATGATGTGCACTGACCAGCAGAGGGCAGATGCTCCGACCAGTGGGTTAGCTTGCTGCTGGAGTCTGGTCCATCTGGACTAAGTGATACGGGCCAGACATGCCCTGGAGCCCTTCCACAGTCCCTCCCCACCTCGATCGTGCACCAGTGGGGTCCCTTGGCCTGGCCTGTGCCCTCTCACAATCCGGGACCCCTTGGGGGATATTGGAGAACTGGTTTCTGCCCAATCCCGCAGGACAGGCCAAGGGACCCCACTGGTGCATGAATTTGTGCACCAGGCCTCTAGTAAAAATATATTTTAAAAAAACACAACTTCTAACCTATACAGTCTACAGCTATGTGCTGTTATGGACTAACTGTATGTGTCCCCCCACTGCACTCCTCTCTCCCAATTCATATATTGAAGCCTGAACCCCCATTGTGACAGTGTTGGGGTAAGGAAGTGATTAAGGTTAACTGAGGTCATAAGGCTGGGCCCCAATCTCTCTCTCTCTCTCTCTCTCTCTCTCTCTCTCTCTCTTTCTCTCTCTTTCTCCACAGGAGCACACAGCTAAAAGGGGATTCTCTGTCACCCAGAGGGAGATCTCTCATGAGACAAAAAACCCTGACAGCAGCTTGATCTTGGACTTTCAGTCTCCAGCGCTGTGAGAAAATCAATTTCTATTGTTTAAACCACCAGTCTGTGATACTCTGTTGTGGCAGCCTGCGTGACGAAGCCATGACATACCATACAAGTCACACACTCACACACACTCACACACACACGCACACACACACACACACACACTATATATATATACAGAGAGAGAGAGAGAGAGAGAGAGAGAGAGAGCGAGAGAGAGAGAATATGCAAATTAGGCTGGGATGCCGTAAGGGTCACGATCGGACAGGAGGAGGCTGTGTGAGCAGGTGAGGCCCGGAGCGGAGCCGGAGACAGAGACAGGGTCCCTGCCGAAGCCGGTGCGGTGGCCTGAGTGGCCCTGGAGTGGGCACAGGCAGGGGTCCGGGGGATGCTGCGAGGCAGGCATGGGTCCCAGCCCCCCGCAGGGCGCCTCCTCACGTGATTTCAATCACACGCTGGGCCTCTAGTAGATTGATAAGCAGAGATTCTAATTATTATGTGGCAACGAAAATAATAATAATCCTGTAAATTAAAGCTGAAGTGGAGACAGGACGATGAAGAAATCATTATGTTGCCATTAGACGCCGGCATAGGCATGAGAGAAATACTGTTTCTGAGGGATTTACAGGGTACAGGCACAGTTAAAGATGGACCACAACACAACACAATGTGACAGCAATATGTTATGGAAGAATAAATGTTGAGGAGCCCAAAGAGTCACAAACCCTGTCTACTAGAGGAAGGAGGGCTTCACAGAGGAGGTGGCCCTTCGGTCTAGTTGTGAAGGGTGAATAAGGTCTCTCCACATGGGAAGGGGGTGGAGTAGGAGGATTCTAGGAAGAGAGAACTGATGAGAAAGTAGGAAGCTGTTAAAGAGAATGATAACTGGACAGTGGTTTGATGGCAATAGATTTTCACTGTCATGAAGGAGAGAGGCAAGAGGTGAGTTGCAAAGTAAATAAATATCAGGTTCTTGGGGAGAACATTGATGTGTCAAGACAAGAGTTTGGATTGTGCAAGAGTAGACATGGAGGTCTTGTTTGGGAATGAACAAGGTCAGGTATGTTTTAGAACAACCACCCTGAGAGCAGTATAGAAGGATAAATTAGCAAAGGTAGGCATACTAGGTACTATTACAAAGTCAAAAGGAGTGAAGTTAAAATTCTTTTTAAGAGAAGCAAAGGAGCCCTGGCTGGTTTGGCTCAGTGGATAGAGCATCAGTCTGTGGACTAAAGGGTCCCAGGTTCAGTTCTGGTCAAGCGCACATGCCTGGGTTGTGGGCTCAATCTCCAGTAGGGGGTGTGCAGGAGGCAGCCGATCAATGATTCTCTCATCATTGTTGTTTTTATCTCTCTCTCCCTCTCCCTTCCTCTCTGAAATCGATAAAAATATTTTTAAAAAGGGAAGCAAAGGAGGCTTGGTATCTAAATATGGAAACATTCATAGAAATAATATTTAGCATTGATTCAAAATTGTAGGCAATGAAATAGCAAAAAGAATTCATTTTTATTCATTGGATCTACGTTTAGAAAAGAAAAATAATACATGAGCTAAAATTAAAGTTTTTAATTTCAAATGTTTAATTTGCTTTTACAGATATCTACCCAAGGGAAGTAGTCTTTTGAGAAATAATTTGTGGAATATGCTCACAAATTAATAATTTAGTCCTAAAATCAAAGTTATAAATACAGAGAGAAAAAGATTATTTGCCTATAAGTGCAAAATATTATCTCCTTATGAAAACAGTCAGTTGCTACAATATAAAAAAAATAAGTAAAGCTTGTGGAAGAAATGAACTACTTCTGTTTGCTTTCCATACATTTCTCGACAGCATACATTACAATCGGGGTACCATGCTGAGGGGGTAAGAGCACATGCACTAATTTATGATGGTTTTAGGCTGCGAGTAAATATTATGAGTATGACTTATAGCTGGAACTATAAAATAAGGCTGGGCAGGATCATCTTTTTCAATTACACAGCGAATATCTAATATGGTAAGTTCTCTTTATGGTGACTCATTTTGATAATCAAAAATTATTAGCAATTTCATTCCGGAAAATATATCTGACAGGTTTTGCAGATCAAGATGTTTTGCACTGTGACAGGCCGTAAATATCTATTAGCGAGAGCCTTCAGAACCTCCGTGTGTGTGTTAATGGGATGGGGACTGTACTAAGCTCACACTGCCTGTCTGCAGTGGGGCGGGCTGATCTAGTTTTATTTGTTTCCTTAATGCAAATCCAAGGTCCCCTACCGTCTGCTTAGACATGAGCAGGACCATTGGGCCTGTTCACTGTATAATCATTATTTTGAACTGGGTTCACAGCTGGGACAAGAGCAATGTCAGAATAAAAATCATCTTCGAACACCAAAAGCTTCAAAATTGGCTTCCATCAGAGGGTTGGAGAGAGAACTCTAATTTCTTGGGTGGTTACCAGGGTCATTTTTTTTCTCCTTATCCTGCACCTTCAGGGATTGGTGATATATTAGGACAGAGTTATGGCCTCAGCAGCACTAATTTCAGTGCCGTAATAGCAATAACGATGACTCAGTGAGTGCTTGCTATTCAACAAGAACTGTACCTGAAGTATATTCATAACATATACATTTTTGAAACAACCCTGAAGGTAGGAATATAGCCCCATTTTACAGCTGACTGTCTCCATAGCACACAACCAGAGCGAAGATCTGGCCTGAAACCCAGGCCTGGTGGATGCGCAGGCCATCCTGATCTTCCCACTGTGCCAACTGCTTCTCTGCAGACCGCAGCTCAGGTGGTCACCTTCCTTCACCCACACAGACCCATCTGCAAACTTGGAAATGGGCCAGGAGGAACTCTGTGTTTCCTTGCCTGTTGCACACCTACTTTTATTTATTTTCTAAAAAACGTTCTCATCCAAATGGCTACACCAAATTGCCATTGCACTTGATCATGATGAACAGGAACAGAACTTGTTAGGTCCTGAAGGGCTTGAGAGAGGGTCTAGTCTTTTTCATTCCTCTACCTCGATTTTTCCAAAGACATAATAGAGGCCCAGAGAGAAAGTGTTTTATCCACAATGAAGTTTAGTGACAACACTTACATACCAACAATCCTTACTCTGGGTCCATTGCTCCCCCTTCCTTCCAATTAGCATTTTTAAAGATTTAATTTCATACGCAAACACCTAAACATTCAATAAGCATTCATTGATTGAACAGTATTTGCTGTTACACATGTTATATACACTGAGTGGCCAGATTATTATGACCACCTGACATTTGTAGGCAAATTAGCTATAATTTCCCGCTGAAGTTGCTAGAGGCCCAGACCATTATAAATGTCTGAATAGCACAACATACCTAAGTATCGTTGCTGATCAAGTTCATCCTATCA
>NW_006297021.1:3319310-3327545 GCF_000327345.1 Myotis davidii | reverse complement strand
AAATTTTTTATTACTGCATCTGCTTCACTAAAAAATGTACAAATATATTGGAGAGACAGATGAAAGATAATACATCAAGTATAATAAGAAAGTTTATATAATGGAAGATTTCTGAGTAGGGGATAACAATTGTCTTGAGAGGTTAATCTCATGATGGAGTGTAGAATGGATGAGGTAGGTAGTGTCTGGACATGGAGGCATTGCATGACATGACTGTAAGAACACATTTCAACCAGAAACTCTTCCAACACCCATTTGACAAATATTGTTTGGCCTTATTTGGCAACCATAGCTCTTAACTCAACCTTCAATAGAAGTGCTTTTGTTTGAGGATCGTGGATGTGCCAATGGCTTCTGTAAGACTTTAGCAAGAGGATTCATGAGAAAGTAACCTGCTTTGTCATCTTTCTAATACTATTCTTACCACTACCTCGTTGATCCACACATTTGCTCAACAATCCCTGATTTCCTGTCTGCCACAAGCCCAACATGAGGAAAGGCGACCGAGAGCACAGTATCTGAGTGCACGAGGCTTAAAAATTGCCATCCAGTCAAGGAACACGCAAGCATACAAAATGAATGGGGATGGTGGAAGGAGAAGAAAAAGAGGGATAACATGCGAGGCATCCAATAAAAAAAGCAATCATTTTAGAAAATGTCCCTGATAAAAATATTTCTAAATGAAAGAGAATTTACCAGGAATGTAATAGCACGACAGGAAGAAACAGTTTGTGAAAAATCAATAGAAAGATAATTTTCCTCCTTTCTCCTCTTCAGAATTTATCCGCGCAAGCCCCTAGTCACAGAGAAATGTTGGCACAAATACAGTGTGAAGCATCGGTTTAAGGTTACCCTATGGGGCAAACAGTCTTACGCAAAGAGGTAGAATGACAAGTGTGTGCCCTGGGCTTGTGAACAGCAACATGATGTCCCCTGACACAGGGTACCTGACCTCCACCACCGCCAAAGGTAAACAATATTCAATAAATGTATCTCAGCACCTGGGATAGATGTAAATCACATTTCTGAAAAATAGAACGATAAGGAATAGCTTTTATAACTGGAGACATTAAACATAAGAACCTCAAAACAGATCTCCAATACAACATTGGGAATTAATTTTCTATAGACATTTGAAGGAAAACTGTGCAGTAACAGAAGCAGAACGGTGATACTTTGCCTTGATAATCATCATCCTATGTCCATTACTCCCCAGTGAAGAGCATCAGATTGCCCCACACATACCCTCTGTATGTCCACCATCAGGGGCTTGACGAAGGCTGCTGTCCCCTGTCCTGATGCCATCCTTCCTGTCACTGCTGCCTTCCTTGAGTCTCTGCTCCTAAACTTCTTCAGGTGGCACTGAACCTACCAGCTGTGGCATTTTTATAAAACACTGTCCCCTTTGCAGAATACCATGACATATTGCTAGATTTAATTCTGTCATAAAAATCAGCAGCAGATAAATCCCATTTTATTACATGCATTCAATATAGAATCCCAACCACTAGCACACATGTCCACACACAAAAAAACAAGCTGTTTGACTGTTTCTGAGTTTTCTGTTAATATTCATTTGCTGTTTGCTCCTTCATTTTGTCATCTGTTAACTTTTGCTATAAGGTAAATGCCAAGGGTTTAGGAAAATTGTATAGAAAAGAAATTTAAACTAGGGGAAGTCTACTCATTTTCTTGTGTTTGTTTCAAAAAGAAGGGACTCACTGCATTTGCTCTTGTAGCAGCTTTGTGCAACTCTGAAGCAAAGATGCAGAATTCAGAATTGGATGGCCACTGTGATAAGTACTAGTGCTCTCACGTGTTTTCTGTGGCTGCTCCCCAAAGGCAAGCCTACCGTGCTCACACTTTTCTGTAACTCACTTTCTTTTACTTCATATCTGAATATAAAAGAACAAATCCTGTGAATCTTGGCTCTAACAACAGTCTCGGTTGAGGATGATTGAGGATGTGACATAACTGTCAGTTTTACATGAGTTCAATTAGCATTAGGAGGCTAGTGTGCAGGAACCATTCCATATCTTGAGATTGGACCTACCATTCCACCTGGAATCTTCCAAATGAGCCAAGCTGCCCTCTCCTGGCCATTATGTACAACTAACCCATCAACATGCCCCCTGGGTTCTGGGAAAGTTTCCCCTTATCTTTTACTACTTTTCAAGGGAAGATGTCTACAATTGCTATGGTCATATCATGGATAAAAATCTCACCACTCTTTACCCTACACTCACATTGTTCCAATATCTTTGGTAAAACACAGGCATTGGCTAGTACTTAGCACATAGAAGGCACTTTTCAATGCTGTTTTCATTCATTAATGAAGAAGTCATTTTTCTAGAAAATATGTGATTTTTAAAATAATTGTCATTCTATGCCCTAGCCGGTTTGGCTCAGTGGATAGAGCATCAACCTGTGGACTGAAGGGTCCCAGGTTCGATTCTGACCAAGGGCACATGTCTGGGTTGTGGGCTCGATCCCGAGTAGGGGGCATTCAGGAGGCAGCCGATCAGTGATTCTCTCATCATTGATGTTTCTCTCTATCTTTCCCCCTTCCTCTCTAAAATCAATAAAATATATTAAAAAATAAAATAATTGTCATTCTATTCATAAATACAGGTGCTAGAATCATGAAATGGATAGTATATCCTGCTCCCCATTCTCATTGTGATTCTCAAGTTACAATGAATTTCCCCCCTGGTAGTCAAAACAAAGCACAGGCAGTAAGGAGCATTGTTTGCCTGATCTTTGTACATTACTCTGATGCTTCAGCTTCACTTTGGAACTACTGCCAAGTATCAACAGAGATTTGCAAATGAAGAGGCATTTCCCCCACTGTTCCTTATGAATCATATAAATACATTTTTCCACTAGAGCAGTGGTTGTATGGTAATAAGAGGATAATGCAAATCATAAAATACAATGCAGCAATCACAATACCTGCAAATAAGTAGAGTCAGTTCCAGCATTTGAAAAATGGCCCATTTGGTTTCAGTGAATGGGTTTCGTTTCTCCACAAATGAATTCAAATCTTCTTTATTTAGAGACTAATTTGTTAATCAGTCAAGTCGCCAATGCAAGAGAACATTATAAATGAGAATAAAGTTCTTATCTTAAATGCAGACATATTTATTTTCTCTGGTGACTAATTCAATATTCATTAGGGATATAAAGAGAGATTTATGGAAAATAAATATTCTGGAATATAATAACAGTAATAAGAAAGAGAGGGAGAAGAGCTAACATGGATTAAACGCTCTTGGCCGACAACTAGGCTGAGCGTATTAAATGACTTAACTGGTTTAGTCCTAGAGCACTATTATGTAAATATTTTCATATCCCCATTCTCAGATGAGGAAATGGAGACACAGAAAATATAAAGAATTTACATAGCCAAAAAGCTAACAAGTGGTGGAGCAATTCTTAAGTACCATAATCAATGCTTCCATAAAGACTTAGAATTTTCTAGAACTTTCTTTAAAACAAAAGCATGTTAAGTTCCAAACAACAAACTGATAAAGTATTTTCTTTGGTATTAAACCCAGATCTCTCAAGCACACATTTAAATTTATTTTCTCTTAGTATATTTTCAGTGGATAGTATAATATTTTTAAACATTAAGCTTATATTCACTTATACCTTTCTTCTGAATCTTTTCCAAATCTACCATATTTCTTTCTGAATCTGAAGTTTAAGATGCTCTAATTAATTTAAGGATTTAATCAGAATTGTATATTATGGGCAATCCATATGTAATATTTCCCTGTGTTTAGTTATTGTGTCCTAGTAGTAATTTTATGTCTCTAACACCAGATATATTTTTGTTAGTCTTTGAAACCCAAGACCATTTTTCAATTTTTTTTTCATTATACTATTCTATCTTGTATTGGGATTTCTTGTGCACTAGTATTTTACTTTCCTATGATCTCTCTGTCACTGGATCTTATAGAAACTGGTTTCTAGTGTTCTGAGTTCTCTTACAGGACTGGATTCAGAAACAATCTCCTTCATTGCACACTGTGTGACCTTGGACAGGTAACAAATTCTCTTTTTTTTAAAAAAATATGTTTTTATTCATTTCAGAGAGGAAGGGAGAGGGAGAGATAGAAACATCAATGATAAGAGAGAATCATCGATTGGCTGACTCCTGCACACTGGGGATCAAGGCCACAACCCTCCCTCCTTACCCCCTACCCCAGCATCCCTTAGTGGGAATTGAACCTTGACCTCTAGCTCATGGGTTGACTCTTAACCACTGAGCAACACCAGCCTGGCTAGAAATATTTTTGAAAGAGTAACCTGTTCTAAGCTTCTAAGAAAATGTTCAGTTCCAAACTAATTCATCTAAACAACTTTAAATTTTTCCTTTCACATAGAGTCTCTAAGGAATCAAATAGGAATATATCAACTGCAGGATTTAAATTACACAGCATAATTTAACACAAATAAATTAATTGAAAAAGTTTTAAGAAAATCATGTTCTTCTCCAATAAATGTCGCTACTGGGAGCAAAGACGAGCTGGAGGGTTTATTGAGAATAAGGGTTTTCTAAACTAATCTGGGATATGCTGTAAATAATATATGCAACTACCATGTTACCCTTTCATTTTTAAAAATTCTAAACAAATATAATGAGGCTTCTGAATAAATTTCTCAGGAATAATGCTCTCTCATATTACCTTTAAAAGTCTTTATCTTTTTAAACCTTATAGGGGAATATATTTCCTTGATGCATATTAATATCATATAGCAGGACCTAATTACAGTGAACTTAATTTTTGTCACCCATGGGTATCATTTATGTTGAAATAAATGGTATTTCAATGTGGCTGTAAGGTCATTCTATAACATTCTAAAGATAATATTCTGTATCATGTTTACTCCAAAAAAAAAGAAAACAAAGGAAAACTTTGTCCTCATTTATGATAAAAATATGCAATTTTGTTCAATTGATAAAAGAAAAATAATTTAAAATGATGCATAACATCTTAGAAATATTTGCATAAGAAAAGTAAGTCAATGTACTTTTAATACTTCTGGTAATAAATATTTTTTCAATATCTTCATTTCTTTGTGGTCATTTGGAAAACAATAAACTCTAGGCTTTTAGTAGATCAGTTTCTCTTCTAAATCTACTGTTTTCCAAAGTTGATAAAATAAGGTGTGATAAATCTAAAATTTAACTCATAAAAACCTCGATTCAGCCAACGTTTTTGGAAAAGGTATCTTTCTTTCTTGCACAATTTAAGAAACAATTCCTCATTCTAAACCATAGTATCAACATTTTCAAATGTTTCCATTCAGTTGTTTACTAGGTTTCCCACATAAAATATATTTGTTATGTATCTCTTGATGATTCACTAAAATGAATATTTTTAAGCTGAGATAATTAACTTACTGAAAACAATGCTTTTCTCAGGATTGAGCAGGTGCAACACAACAGTAGCAACCAATGCACTGGCTAGTACATCATGCCAAATGATTTTAAAGCCATGTCAGTAATATACTTATACCAAGATACACAATTTAAATATTACCAGATACCTTTTATGAACCAAAACCTATGCTAAGAGTTGGGGTTGAGAACCTCCGGAAATTACATTTTAGTTGGAGAAGACAGTGCCCTTACAGTCATTTTTGTTTGAATCTAGACAAAGAAATCTAATAAAGAATGTAATTATAACTTAACTGCCTCAATTCAGATAGGTTAATGGATTTGTTGGCTATCAAAACAAAGGGTGATATATGATTAGGGGCAGAATCAATCCACTACCTGCCAGTTTAAATCTTTCTCAGGATCCAGGGCTCATTTCTCTGCAGTTCCTATTAATGGCTAAGAAAGCTTATTTCCTTGCTAGTGTCCATCACTGCACATACAAGCTACTCAGTGCCCTTTTAAAAATCTATTTATATTGATTTTGGGGAGAGACAAAGAGAGAGAGAGAGAGAGAGAGAGAGAGAGAGAGAGAGAGAGAGAGAGAGAGAAATATTGATGATGATGTGAGAGAAACATCAGTTGGTTGTCTCCTGTACCCACCCCGATCAGGGACCAAACCTACAACCTGGGAATATGCCCTGACCAGGAATAGAACCAGCAACCTTTTGGTGCAGAGAATGATGCTCAGCCAACTGAGCCACACTGGCCAGGGTAACTTATTCAGTGCCTTTAAGCAAAAAGTTTGACAGCTATCCCATATGTTTCATAGTAACAAATATTTTATTAATAGTTGTAGCCATGTACCTTATACCAAGAGGAGCAATGATTCAGGCAAGCCTAGAGTTTTGCAAGAATTTCTCAACCTGAACAAATCTCTAGTTAGTATCTCAGAGATAAGCTGTGATTTGCACTATATTTATAACCTGATGGAAAGATCCATCTGCATGATAAGAATTCATTGTGCCACTTAGGGAGGACAGAAGTGCCAGAGTAACGGCCATAAGCAGACAGGAAGGGAGGGGATTAAGTTACAAGAGTTTGGACTTTGCTAGGAGCACAGCGTGCACCAATGGCATAAGGATTAATGCAGACTATACAGAAACAGGCACTGGAACATGGATAAATACTGTGGTGGGAGCTGCTTCTAATTGCTCCTACTTTCCTAATAATTCAGGACACAATGTGATCAGCTAAGAATAAACATTGGCAAGGTGGTGCTGAAGATTTGGCATTATGGCAATATATAATCATCCAAGTTTGTGGGAAATTGGAATCTAAATCGTGATAGGTTAGGATATAGTCACCTAAGAACATGGGAAATTGATAAATGGGCGTCTGCTGTATGACTTCTGAGGAGCACTAAGAGTCTCCTTGATGTAATAACCTGAATTAACAAAATCCAATGAACAGGGCTTTGTGTTTGGCTGCATAGGAGCAGGCACAGGGAGAGTTAAATTCAACCTGCAGGTAGCCCAACAGTTCCAGGAAGTGTGAAAGGGGGAGGCCGTTGATAGCATTGATAGCACAAGCAAGAGAGTGATTATAATGACTGGCTAAGTCCTTTGAGCTGGGTAAGGAGAAAAAAGAGAATATGCTTTGGGAGAGGAAAAGGGAAAAATGTTAGAATTACATACTGTAGACTACTGAGGGTTAACACATAACTGAAACATAGCAAGTGATGTTTGATGAGTGACATACTGGAATTTGAGACCATTAGGCGGTATGATTTGGTAACAACGTCAAGGTATGAATGTTTGACTGAGATGAGCTTAAATCACTGAAAAGTTCATCTACATTGATATTAAAACTACCAAGAATTATGACTGGAAAGAGGCAAAGTGAGAGTAAACGGGCATCTAAGTTCTGCAAAAATGAGGGGTTAAGAGTGGGAGAGAATCTGATGACAAAGTTCAGGATGAGGCACTTCTTGGGGTGTTAGCGTTGCTCTTTAGCCTGTTACCGCTGGTTAATTGAAAGTGTTTTAGCTGGGCACACCGCTCTGCTAATAATCTGTGGGAAGGAAGAAGGGGAATGGATATTAAGTAGTCAACTCACAGTGTGTTCAATAATTGCCAGTTACATGACCTCAAAATGGACAACTGGTGTTCCACAAACTGCTTTCTAAGCAACGTTAATGTCTTCAGTGCCTTAATAGTTGTTCCATCAATAAAGGATGCTATATTCATCAGGGTCCAGGGAATCCTGGGTTAACAAAACTTACACCAGTGTATTATATTAGAACTTCTCATATTTTAATGCACAATATGGATCCTTAAAAGATAGATTCAGTATGTATAGCTCCATAGCTTTATCCTCTGTTTCATTGCTTTATTTATTATATATATATATATAATCATTGATTTGAGTAAGGAAGGGAGAGGGAGAGAGAGATAAAAAGGTTAATGATGACAGAGACTCATTGATCCACTGCCTCCTGCATGGCCCCTACTGGGGATTGAGCCTGCAACCTGGGAATGTGCCCTGACTGGGAATGGAACCATGACCTCCTGATTCATAGGCTGATGCTCAACCACTAAGCCACACTGCCCGGGATCACTGTTTTATTTGAGAACACTTAAGAATGTCTGTTCTACTATCAGTTTCCTCAAAACATAGTTTGAGATAGGCTGTTGAAGATAATATCCATTTTTTTTATCAGGAGTATGGGCAGTGGGATATAAATGCTTACTGGTTACTGATAGGCATGTAAATTAGTAAGACAATCACCTCATTCTATGAGGTAGACATTTTTTTTAACACTTAAGATTTTATTCTAAGAAAATTAT
>NW_006297021.1:3317946-3318786 GCF_000327345.1 Myotis davidii | reverse complement strand
TCTTGAAATGGAACTAATGTTTATTTTTAATCATCACTTGAATCAAGAAATTCTGTAGAACTTACAAAGTCAAATTTTAAAAATTAAGGGGATATTTCCAGGTTATTTCAGCGATTATAATTTTGAAATATTTTGTGCCAGAGCACAGCCAGGTCCTGGCTCGAAGCGGCTTTCCTGAGCAGCAGTTACTGGATATAGAACAGTAGTCAGACATTCACTCACACACACTCATGCAACCCACATGTGCTTCTTGTGTTTTAATAAGGAAGCGACATATTAGGATGATTTGGGCAATAAAACGTGGATTTTCAGGGTAAGGTCTGAATCATGATTTTACACTAAACAAAAGCAATTATGTGGAGATTTATTGTGCTACAGGCTCCACGGGCGTTTCCCAGGGGTCTGAAAGCTCCCACACGAGAGAATTCCTGCTAAAGATAAATAAGTACCTTATAACCTGTACATGAACCAAAATAGTCAGGAAAGAAGGTGCTAGTATTTTCGTATGTAGCACTTTACTTCAAAGTGAGAGAAATGTTCATTCTAAGTGGAATTGCAATTGAAAATCTCTATTTCTGATGCTGAGATAACTAGTCACTATGCCTGCATATAGAATATATAAGCAGATTTAATTGCATAGACACCATTAACACTAAAGAACGAAATATAACTTTAATATCACCATTTCCAAGAGGGATTTTTAGATTTAAAATAACTGAAATTCAGGTAAATTTGGAAACGGATCAAAGTTACACAGTTTTTTGTTTGTGTATCTTCTACAATCCAAGTCACCTGATTGACAGTCTTGCAAATTTTTCTTTTTTCCTCTCACTACCTGAG
>NW_006297021.1:3316954-3317732 GCF_000327345.1 Myotis davidii | reverse complement strand
TCAATGAAAGAGAAGCATCAATTGGCTGCCTCCTGCCTGCCCTCTACTGGGGATTGAGCCCTCAACCCGCTGACTGGAATCCTGGTTCATAGGCTGATGCTCAACCACTAAGCCACACTGCCCGGGATCACTGTTTTATTTGAGAACACTTAAGAATGTCTGTTCTACTATCAGTTTCCTCAAAACATAGTTTGAGATAGGCTGTTGAAGATAATATCCATTTTTTTTATCAGGAGTATGGGCAGTGGGATATAAATGCTTACTGGTTACTGATAGGCATGTAAATTAGTAAGACAATCACCTCATTCTATGAGGTAGACATTTTTTTTAACACTTAAGATTTTATTCTAAGAAAATTATGATCATGTGCAAAGATCCAACTACAGATATGTTCATGGTATCATGCAGTAAAAACATTTCTGAAATAAAGTGAATGCATAATAATGGATTACTGCTTAGGTAAATTATAGTGAACCCACATAATGGGAAACTCTGAAGCTATTTAGCCTGATGTAGTACCAGAACATGTACTGATTTGAAAATACATTGATGAATACACAAGAGCAGGTGATAAATAACACACCTAGTATGGGGCGTACAATATCCAAAGCATAGAGTCTATGTTTAATTTTTAAAGTGTGTAAGTGTGTATGTTTGATGAATGAAAAATGAGCTC
The DNA here is from genome assembly GCF_000327345.1 of Myotis davidii. Lineage (NCBI taxonomy): Eukaryota > Metazoa > Chordata > Mammalia > Chiroptera > Vespertilionidae > Myotis > Myotis davidii. The sequence goes on along the minus strand of NW_006297021.1, from coordinate 3,317,056 downwards.
AAATATATATTAACCAGTATTGTATTTGCATGATAGGACAACAGGTACATTTTCTTTATTTCTTATTATTTACCTATTATTCCCAAAATGTGTTCTCTAGAA
>NW_006297021.1:3309059-3316794 GCF_000327345.1 Myotis davidii | reverse complement strand
GTCAGACTTTCACTCACACACACTCATGCAACCCACATGTGCTTCTTGTGTTTTAATAAGGAAGCGACATATTAGGATGATTTGGGCAATAAAACGTGGATTTTCAGGGTAAGGTCTGAATCATGATTTTACACTAAACAAAAGCAATTATGTGGAGATTTATTGTGCTACAGGTTCCACGGGAGTTTCCCAGGGGTCTGAAAGCTCCCACACGAGAGAATTCCTGCTAAAGATAAATAAGTACCTTATAACCTGTACATGAACCAAAATAGTCAGGAAAGAAGGTGCTAGTATTTTCGTATGTAGCACTTTACTTCAAAGTGAGAGAAATGTTCATTCTAAGTGGAATTGCAATTGAAAATCTCTATTTCTGATGCTGAGATAACCTGTCACTATGCCTGCATATAGAATATATAAGCAGATTTAGTCGCATAGATGCCATTAACATTAAAGAACTAAATATAACTTTAATATCACCATTTCCAAGAGGGATTTTTAGATTTAAAATAACTGAAATTCAGGTAAATTTGGAAACGGATCAAAGTTACACAGTTTTTTGTTTGTGTATCTTCTACAATCCAAGTCACCTGATTGACAGTCTTGCAAATTTTTCTTTTTTCCTCTCACTACCTGAGATAAATGTAGAATTTATCTTACTTATTTTTTTTAAAAAAATATATAGGTAACCACTAAAAATATGAGAAATGTAGCTTTTAATATAAACACAATATACTACATTTTGGACCAAATATTCTATATTCTGTTTTTCAGATCAAGCACCAAAACTATTTAACCTCGCATTACATAATTAACAATATTGTAGAATGTATATTTAAAAATGTCTTAATGAGCTTCATTTGAAAAAAAAATTATAAGCTATAGACATATAGTTTCTTAAAATATGATTTATTTACTCTGATATGAACAAATTATCCAGATAAGTGAGGATGTAGGGACAATGCTTACATTTTTTAGCCTCTGATCTATATTCCAAGCAATCACTCACATGGTCTTTCTCAGGGGTCCTCAAACTACGGCCCGCGGGCCACATGCAAATACCAATATTGTATTTGTTCCCGTTTTGTTTTTTTACTTCAAAATAAGATATGTGCAGTGTGCATAGGAATTTGTTCATAGTTGTTTTGTTTTTGTAAACTATAGTCCAGCCCTCCAACTGGCTCAATGTTTAAAAAGTTTGAGGACCCCAGGTCTTTCTGAAAAGCAGAGCTAACTCTGTTCTTCTCTTTAAATAGGTCCAGGCTTGCCCTACTACTCATTGGGTAGAATCCATAGCCACTGGCATGAAACACCAGGCGCTTCATGATCGATCTCTTACCTGCTCTCTGGACACAGCTTTCCCCATCCTCCTTCCCTTCAGCGCCCACACGATCCAGCAGCACTGCATTTCTGGAAGGCTCACCGCTCCTTCCCCACAGCCGTCAGTGCTGCGCACCCCCATGGCACAAACTACAATATTCTGTTTACTCTCTGGCCTCTGACACCAGACTCCAGGTTCCCTATGGGCAAGGACCAAGTGACATTTGTCTACATATCTCCAGGGCTTTGCACAATCATTGACACTCAAGAACAGATATTGAAAAAAATAAAATAACTACAAAAAGTTGGACCGATTCATTTGAATTTCTGCTTATTTTGTCAAATTCCTTTGTAGCAGAAAGCTAGAAATTACAAAGCCTCAGGCCTGCGAAGGTGCATCCTCATGTGTAATTACATTTAACCAAGTAAGGAGATAACATGCAGATCAACAGTTTTATCTTCCAAATTTTATTACAGAAGAGAGTCATCATCTATGGTTCTTTCTAAAATGCAAATCTCCCCTCCCCGATCCCAATCGTAGGATGCAGTCAGTTCGGGGTTGAGCAGTCATGGAAAAGACAAAACACATAGCGATGCGTATCATATTTTTTGTGAGATCCTGTACTCCTGCACTGTAATCATATCCCTGCCAAGTACCTAGGTGCTGGATAAATGAAGATTTACTATTGTGTTATGCATCTAAAAGCCATTTCTTCAAACTACACCCGTCATTAGGATTAGATGTTGTTTGCCAAGTTATCAGAATTTCCCTCTCCAGTATTTTCATATTGCTTCTGCATCTTATCCGCCCTCTTGTTTAGCAATGCGGTTATTTGGGGCAAAGTGAGCAAACGAAGCCATGCCCGCGAAGGGACCACTGTTAGCCAATCCTCACTCATATTATGGAAATGTACGTGTACTATTGGTGTTTGGCTGTGACCTTCCATTTATTTTAGGTAAACAGAAAGGATTACTACTGTACAGAAGAAGCCGAGTAAAAATGTATGACTCAAATGATGTCTTTTCCCTTTTTCCTTTTATTTTTTTGTATGTCTGTGACTTCAAATTACTCAAGCTGTTGGGTGATTAAACAGGGAGTCCAGCTGACTTATCATAGGGACCTGGGCCAACAGACTCTTACAGAAGCTCCTCAAGAGCGTGTATTATCCACCCAAGAACTTCATGGTGCCTGCTGGGCCACCAGGCCGGCTGAGGAATTCAGGCTGCAGAGACGCAGGGCTGCGGAAAGGACATGTGCTCAGCAAGGAAAGGTCGCAGAAGCCCTTTGACAGATGAGTCATCACAGAAGGGCTTTCTGAACGTTTTCAGTAATTTGGTTGTAACGAACGCCAGAGTGCATGAGCAGAAGGCTCTGCATCAGCCCCACTTTTCCATCAGGGAGACTAATTACAGAGGGCCTTTTTTCTTCCTTTTTGGTAGATTTATTTTTTTCTTCCATAAAAACGCTTAGCAAATATGAACGCCTCTGAGTTTCCCTGCGGCCGGACCCCTGTTTGCCTGTTTCCCGGGCGATGGCACACGCAGAGGGCACTGCTCCCGCAGTAACCGCTCGCTCTCGCCCAGAGAAAAGCAGGTGAAAGCGCGGGCACATTAGCGCGAGGCGCGCCCCCAGCCCTCACTCAGTGTCTGTTGTGAAATCTTGTTTTTCCAGGTCCGCTTGGATGTCAGTGTCTCAATCCCGCTTCTCTTAGAACCATCACTTGCAATCCGAGTGATTGATTTTCCTCTTGCCCCAGGCATCGGTGGCTAGGCCAGCCCTGCTGCCTGGGAGCGGATGCTGGTCTCATGTCTGGTGACCGAGGCTAGTGGATCCAGTATGTTTTTCCTGTATATTTATTTACTGTTGGAGACACTCCCTTCCTACAAGCTAAAATAGCCCTCGCCGCAGGTAGAATCGTGAAGACAATAGTGCAGAACATACACCCCTATCAGGAAGGCGGTCGGGTTCTGAAATCCGTCAGTTCCACTGGCTTTTTCCGGCCCCGCAGTACCGATGGGGGGCCAGCCCCACATGCATCATGCACGGAACAAAAAGCCCCGACCTAGAACCAGGCACCACAACAACAGAGTCACGGGTGTAACAGCATATTAAGCAAAACTAAACGAAGGACGTCGGCAGAGATAAGATCTGTATTGTTTTGCTGTGGTTATTGCAAAGATAATTCCAGGGAGATTCCTTGTTTCAAGAAATATAGAGCAAATGTGTAATATACTAGTCTGTTGGCCACTAAAGACTGGTAAACAAGACAGAAAGGAACCCAAGATTGTATGGCTGGCGTTAAAAATAAAGTGTCACAAACGTTATGGACTTTACACAAGTTTTGAGAACTTTTAGAGTGGTCTAAATTTATTATTTATCATATTTATGCTTTAACCTAATTGCAAAATGTAGATAACCATTGTGAAAGATTTTTGCTGGGATTGAGTATATTGTAAGCTGCAAAATGCTTAATATAATTTAGCTATTATTATTGCAGCCTTAGAATATTTTAAAATTTATATCTTGATAGTGACAGTAATAGAATTCTATCCTGACAAATATTCTATTTTAAGTCAAGAATATATTCTTCACTATATCAATTATGTCCTCCTTAACCTATTATACCTCCTTCTTTGCTACATCAGAATTATTTTATTTCATTGTATACTTGATTTTGCTACTAAGTTTTAAATAATTTAATAGAAAACTATTTCCCTTTCTGCCTGTAATTTCATTTTCCATTGAGTGACATATTGAAGCACAATGATTTTATACTGAATCTAACCTAAATACTGTCCCAATATAATAGTAATTATACTTTATAGAGCACCTGTTGTATGTCACTCTCTACCTACATATGTAACCCTGGAACACTGGTAGGTAGGTGTGTTATCTCATATCCTTATAAGAAAATTACAGTATTTCATCTCTATTTTACAGTTGGGTATGTATAAAGGTAAATATATATATTAATTTATACTTCCACTTTTACATTCAGTTAGTGATTCAGTAAATATTTTTGAGCACCCAGGTTAAATACTGAAAATACAATGGTGAATAAAACAGACAAAATAATTACCCTCATTTGAGCTTGCATTCTAGTGGGAGCTGCATTCACAAAAGGATTTACGCAGTACAAAATTACATGAACCATAACCGAACAGTATTAATTAAAAATGGTACAAAAGAAAGACCTGGATTTAACAAGGAGCCAGGAATGAACACTAGGTATAATCTGCATTATTTAAAAAAGATTGTGAGAGAGAATTGAATAAATTTATATGCCATAGTCCTTCTAGACTGCCAAGTATATGAAAGAGGCCTAATATGACTTTAATGATATTAATAGATTTTTCAAGTTTTGAATATTAGTAGTTGTATTAGCATTAGTATATATGGAACTCACATGTGGCTCTGGACTCTCAAATAGTCAATACAAAGAGATACATCTAATAAGTCCACCATTTTAAAAGTGTTACTTAGTAAAAGCAACAATCACTCCAGAAAAACACCCGAAGTATTTCTGATCTTAAGACTACACTGACATTTCTCCTATTGTTCAAAGTGGGTGATTAAAACCATGGCATCATTCTTCTTTCGGATACCAGAATGATTACGTGCTTTTTATAACATTCCTCAAAAATACTGAAAGATACCAAGTGATTCTAATAATATGTGAGGATGCAGTAAAATTAATTCTGTTACTCAGCTCCCTAAGTTGCTTAAGAAGTAGACTCTGCAATATTTTAGAATATAAGGACTACGTGTCCTTGGAGGAAAAAAATATCTAAAAAATCTCTCTCTTACCTCAAGATTACAGTGAATGAGAACACCTGGCGTGTACTCCTTTTGCTGCCAGCAGAGTGGAGAGCCACATGATTTAATAGATCATTTCACCACGGACATGACCAAACTTCCCCTTGAAAGATGTCTTATCCAAAAGGTTCCACGAATGAGGAGAGAAGACCTTCAAATACAACTAAGCTGAGAAGGCTATAAGTCTCTTTAAAATGTTATATTAAATCTGTAACTAAAGTTATAAAATCTGAACTTCAACCCAGGTCTATTTTCCATACCAATATATAGAAATATCCTTTAGGATATCAAATGTCAAAGTTGGTTTTATTGTTTTCCATAGTTATTAGTGTACTCAGTAATTATTAGTCTACTTTTTGCATTTTTATACAGAATATAATTTCCAAACATTAAAGTTCTTCCACAAGAGAATGGTTTAGTGAAAGATAAAATTAAGTTGTTGTTACATTGAGGAAATGCTGAATAATATTTGATTTATTTGAAGCATCTTACATCAATTTATAACTAATATACTTAAAATTGGTAGTGAATGAAAATTTTTCTGATACAAGACTGTACTAAATAGGAATGAATTCTACTTCTATAAATATTATTTGATAACAACCAGTACCTCTACCTTTACAAACAATACAAGAAAGAATTTTCTATAACTATGGAGATAGGATATGTTCCATAATAAACATGAAAATTATTAGTAATTTTGTAAAGCTCATTTTGATGGCTAATAATATGTGTAAACTTGACTGAGAAACTATGCCCAGATATTTGTACAAATATTATCCTGGATGTTTCTGTAAAAGCGTTTTTGAAATGTGATTAACATTTGCATCAATGGACTTTGAGTAACTCAAGTATCCAATATAATAAAAGCCTAGGTGGCGTCATACCCTCATAGGACGCCCTCGCTTGATGTCGCCACAAGATGGCCACATGCACAGCGGAGGTGGGGCCCAGTGGTCACTCTGCACAATGAGGTATGAGGGTCCTGTGGCTCTGAGTGCCACAAAGGAGGCCGGTCCCAGTATCTCCACTGCCTCGCACAGAGGAGGCAAGTCCTAGCAGAGGAGGCGAGTCATCGCAGGGGAGGGCAGTTGTGGGCAATCAGACCAGTAGGGGAGGGCAGTTGGGGGCGATCAGGTCAGCAGGGGAGGGCAGTTGTGGGCGATCAGGCCAGCAGGAGAGCAGTTAGGCATCAATCAGTCCAGCCGGGGAGCAGCTAGGGGACAATCAGGCTGTCAGGCAGAAGCGTTTAGGGGCAATCAGGCAGGCAGGCAGGCGAGCAGTTAGTAGCCATTGGTTTTGGATTGTGAGAGGGATGTCTGACTGCCAGTTTAGCAGGGATCAGGCCTAAACCAGCAGTCGGACATCCCCCAAGGGGTCCCAGATTGAAGATGGTTCAGGCCAGATTGAGGGACACCTCCCTCCCCCATGCACGAATTTTGTGCACTGGGCCTCTAGTTCTTAATAAAGGGAATGAGCCTGGTCCAATCTGCCAGGACCTTGATAGACCAAAGACTGGCCTCCCTGATCAAGAAGGAATTCTGCCAGCTGACTGCCTTTGCACTTGAACTATAACTCTTCCTTGGACCTCCATCCTGCCAGTCTACCTGGTAGTTTTTGGATTTACCAAGAACTCCACAATCTCTGAGCCAATTCCTTAAAATAAATATCTGTCTCTCTGTATCTCCTGTTAGACACACACACACACACACACACACACACACACACACACACCTCTTTTACATGTTTTTCCAGAGAAAACCAACTAATATAATTGCAAACATAATTTGCAAAAAATAAAAATAAATCTGGTGAATTGATAGTCTGAGTAAATATGAATAAAAACTAAATATAAATTAAATACAAGTGTCTTAGGGGTAGTTTAAGTAATGAAGGAGATACAAGAATAAGTGTTATATGTTGTTGTAACTCAAGAGCAATGGGCCTAGAGTGGATTCATTGAATGAATGAATGAATGTACAATGAATTATCACTAAACTATCAGGTATGACCAAGAGGAAAAAGCAAGTATGAAATATTTAATCTACATTGAGCATATAATGGTTCTTAGCAGTAAAAGAAAAATAAGGAAAGGTTAAAAAATAGGATGGAAATATTGCCATAGAAAAGTTTTATTAAATAAAAACATTAAAAAATAGCCAATTTTCTCTAGGAGTTTGTATAACTGTCACAAAACTTGCAAAAACATTTTCCTAAAGAATAAATTTGGCTTCATTGCTGAGTGTCAGGTGCTATAATGAGCAAGTGAACCCTACAAGCCTGTTGGTAGGAATCGCGTCTCCATGTTGTACGTTGGGTAACAGATGCTTAAAACGTCAAGCCACTTGCTCCCACTTGTATAACGAGGAGGTGCTGTAGAGGTCATCCATTCAACCTGGCCAGCTCCAGAACCATCCTCCAAACATAGTCTGGTGAGAAAGCTTGCACGTCACTAAAAAACGGTTTGAGATTTTGAACCTTGAATTATTTCTAAATACGTGAACACTCACTATCTACCCTGTTTGAGATTTGACATTTCTGATGTGAGGACAAGAGACAGCTAATTTCCTGAGGTCTTTCCCAGGTTGATTTGTACATTTA
>NW_006297021.1:3288586-3309048 GCF_000327345.1 Myotis davidii | reverse complement strand
GTTTCAGTGATTTAACTAACCTCCAAAATATTGTAAAAAAAAAAATCTTTTTTAGGAGGATGGGGAGGAAAGTGCTCAGAATATTTATGCTGCTGATCTTCGGAAAAGGTAATTTTGTTTGAAAGGAATCTTTGTACCGCACAAACTACATGCATTGTTTCTTGCACATGCTTTCCTTCTAAATCATGGAACTGCGCTTTAGATCTCAGCTCCCGAGGGGCCAGGCTGATTGTGAAAACAGAACTGGCTTTGTCCTTCCCTTCATGAGCTTAACATTCACTAACAACCATACGATAATAAACCAACGTGGCTCTCATTTTGATACATTAAAATCATCATTGCTCTTACAGATAACATTTTAAGGAGTCATATGTCTCTTATGGGTATCAACGCAGATCCAAACATTAGTATAAAGCCACAACTGTATGCATGAAAGATGTAAGTATATTTTTGTATATAACTATAAGTGTGTCTGCACACGTAATTTTATGAAGTATGTGTAAATATAATTTACCCTGGAAATTAGCTCAATGTTTTGCTTTCTATTAGGTCTATACATTTATTTCCCTAGAAATAAGAAGTCATTTCACGGAGAGTTGGGGCAACAGCAGATGTCAGCAGCAGTTTGTGTAGAATTCCTATGTTTCCTAAAATACTGCCACCCAACAACATAACATATAAAGGCAGAGAAGGTGGCCAGGCATTGTCTTTGGACTTGCTTGTGTGGCAAAAGATTGGATGCCATTCTCCTAAATACCCAATCAAGTAGAAAGAACGGCTTTAGAAGGAAGACAGTGTGTCTGCTTTTCAACATTTATACATGGAAACGCTATGGGATTATCACATAGAGAAGTTCACTCCAGGCTTTGGAGTCAGATTATATATTATTCTGAATCCTATGAAATTGCTGGTATTTGACCATTTGACCTACCAAAAATGGTAATTCCATACATTCAGCCTATACGTAGGTTTTAGAGAGCTGAGCCTACAATTGTAATATCGCCAAGGAAGCCCGGGTACATGGTCAGAGGAACTCGGGGAAAGGGAAGTCATTGACAAGCCTCCTTATATTGCCCTCGTGTGTGTTTCTTCACAGTGTGAGCTGGCCTTTCTTGGTTTAGGTTTTCACCAGTAATTAACAACTAAGTTTTGTTGTACGTAAGCTTCAAGTAGATTTTCCGAACTTTCTTCTTTCAAAAGAGGCCTGACTGACACCTAGAGAGAGACGACCAGAGGAGCGTGGGGAATTCCTAGTTTACCACCTCCCTCTGGATCTGCTCTTGGGGCCATATGCTCCTTGGGAGGTCTCAGCATTGGGCCATACCGCCAGCTGACTTGTGCTATTGGCCTTGTATTGTGCTCAGGACTACAGAATAATAGCATCACTACCCTTCAGAGTCAAGAGAAAAGTCACTGTGAAAACCCCATAGACGGTTTCTCAAAGGCACCTCCACCTGTATCAGAATGGAGGTGAATGAAACGCTGCACTCACAGACCCCAACACATCTCGGAACCTCTTGCTGAAAAATTCTATTCCTACCTATAGTTTACAAATGTTTTCAAAATGTACTTGAATCTGAAAGTGTTTCTTTGTGAATATATCACTCTTTAGCCTGTGCTAAATGAGGTCTCTATTACTTAAAAATTAACTCAGAGACCTGATATCAAAAGGATGGATGCCTACTATGAATTGACGGCAAGGAGGCATTGGGCTTGATAAATAGTACCGTCTCAACAAAACATTTTTGAATGAACAACTATGGTCTCCATTTTTGTACAGTTTGCAAAGGTATAAGTCTCAGTTCCTTCTTGCTCTGTTATCATATCCTCTTATGCATGTTTTATATGATATGTAATCTTGTATTAAAAGTACTTGGACATATGTCCTTGAGTTCCTCCAGGTAAAAGCTATGGCTTGTGTATGATTGCATTTCCATTGCCTAGATCAATGTCTGGTATTCAGCCAGGTTTTTATTCCTTTGAAAGTACTGATGTTTAAGAAATTACCTTTGTAAAACGGTGCCTTCAACTAAGCCATCTAAACAATACTCATTCATTTAAAACATTGTCAAAGAAAAGGGGGTGATATTTAGAATGGTGAATTTTCTATTCTATGCAAAAAAACAAGCAAGCATGAAATAAGGTTGTCTATCTACTGCCCATGTGATAATAACTAGATCCCCATGCACGGCGATAATTAACATGAAATATAAACTTACAGTGTTCAATTTAAGCTTCCTTCTCAAATAAATTGCTTTACGGTTTCCTGGGGAACTGCTGTCTGAGTTTTATCAGCAGGGTAACTCTGATTCCATACATGGAATCTTGCATTAATCAGCAAATTTGCTGCTCCAGAGTTCAACATATTTGTCTTATCTCCATACTGCAATTTCCTCACCCCGAAACACACACAACTCAACAATGTGCATGCTAGGTCATATTTAATTTGTAATGCTAACAGCAGAATTGCTTCGCAGGTATCCCCAGTGTGATTCATGCTGGCACCCACCCTTTGCATTTTATGATCACATTTATTCCCTGTCTGATTTTTTCCAAAACTCAGTAAAAGTTATTTATGCCCAAAACTTCATGATGGATCCACAAGTCCCTCATTTTCTGACCTACTTTCCCCCAACAACCCCAAAAGGTCCTGACCTCTATTATCAAAATCTCAATGCAGATGGAAGCTCTGATGAGATTCTAATTAAGTGAAAACCTTTCTGTAATTATACCTGTTCACTATTTAATGAGACTTTTCTATAATTAGAAGTTTATTTGGACACTTTAAGGTCTCACAGACTATTGCTGTGGTTCCCTAATTCAGACATTTTTCATTCGCCAGGGGGCGAAGTTCTCTTCCCCACAAATGCATCACTGCCCAGGGAACTTCCTCCTTTAATTAAGTGCACTGTATTGTTGAATGATGACTCACAAAACTTATTTTCACTCTCTTTTTCTCTTCTGGGCACAGAGCTGAATCGATGCCCTAGGAGGGGTAAGAACTTAACACTTTGGGTTATGTATAAAGTGTTTACGGGTGGCTAACTAATATTCTCATGACCATTTTTAAAATCATAGTTAAAGTTTACCTTAGAAAGAGACACAAAGTTCCTTAAGTCTCTTGGGGTAAAGGGAACAGGGGCAAACGAGAGAAACAAAAGGAGGCTTCAAGTCCTAACTGGCTGAGGACTGGACTTGGGGGTAGGGAGCCACGAAGGCTGATAAATTCAGTTCACAGGGTTGAGATTTTCTCTAGAGCTCAATTGTATTCTTGTTTCTTCTTTGTATCTTGTCTCATTTCATGTTAAATCAGTTTTGTTAAATACCTTTTCCTTGTACCCTCCTTCTCAACATCCTAGAGAAACCAGACTCCTCTCAGACTCATGTGTCCACAGGAAACCAGGTTTAACTCACAGGTAGCAGGTTCCACAGGGTGAAGCAGGTGGCGAGAAAGGATGACACTGGGCACCGGGATTAAGGCTGGCTCATTCATGGTCCCTCTCAAGCACCTGGGTAGTGTCTGAGGCAGCCTTGTCTATGCTCTCAAGAACATATGTAGGCCTTTTGCTTGTTGGTCTGCCCTAGTTTGAGATCAATTCTTTGCTCTCCAGCTACAGGATGTCCAAACCCTTTCCGTCCACTTACAGAATCATACTAGTTCTCATTATTTAAAATAAACTTTAGCAACATTAGAGGACAAGAAGACACTGAGTGAAGACCCCGAGAGCCTCAAATCTCCAAGCTCCCAGATCAAAAGGACCAGCAGTGCCTGCTGTTCAGCTCAGCTAATGTTGAGGGACCTGACCACCATTAGAGGAAACTTATCAGCATACGGAAGAAACTGACCCAACACCATTTGTCTTGATCAGATGCACTCATTTTACTGGTCTCCTGTGGAATAAAATGCAAGTGATAGGCCTGTTCATGTAGCTTTCTATTAAATATAAATGTAACAACTTTAAGGAAACTTGAAATCTTAATTTCAATGCCCTCCTTCTCCCCCCAAAAAATATTGAGCAGTAACAAATGCTGTTGGCATATTTAAATAATATTTTTAAAATGTGCTGGTTACATTAGTTGAAATCATTTCAGAATCATCTACTGAAATTTAAAATAAAGTGCACAGGTTTATTTTTAATATCACACGAATATTCAAAAGAGGCAATAAGTAAATGAAATATCCAAAAACCTTCTTTATGCAATTTATAGTATCAAATAAGAAAAAATAGAACTATTGTTGGCAATGCTTATAAACTTAAATCTAGTACATGTTTATTAGGTATTTCTTTGCTGTCTAGGCATTGGTGCCATAGTATTTTATTTTTGATTTACTGTGAATCTTAAGCAATTTGCTTCATGTGTATGTTTAATCCTCCTGATTATATTTGTAAATAATTTGAGAATAAGGATGTGTATTATTTTATGTCTCCCATAAGCCAAGGGTGATGGAAATAGTTTTCCATGTCGAACGTTGATATAGTAATTTTAAACTGTTTCCTTTCAATGAAAAAACTCAATCATGTAAAAATTTAGGCGACTTTCTAGTGAAAGCACGTATTTTTCAATCCATCAGAGATTATAGATATAGATATAGATATAGATATAGATATAGATATGCCTAATATGCAAATAGTTTCTTCAGGAGTTTTTCGTTCACTCACTATGATGTGCGCTGACCACCAGGGGGCGGCGTGGAGTGAATGAGGCCCTGGCGGGCAGCTGGAAGGCCCGATCAGCCCTGATAGAAGGCCAGGCCTAGGGACCCTACCTAGGCCTTCATTATTCTAAACACAAGCATATACTGCCCTATATTGGAGCTTTCAAAAATAATTTTCAAACAAAACTAGTACACCTATCATTTATCCTGGAGTATTTAAACAGGCTATTTAAGTTCTTTACCTCTCAATTTATTATTTTTCATTGACTATTTACTCCAAGAGAAAGTTCAAGTTTATGGATAACATCACTTATTTATGACAGAATGAATCTTTTAAATCTGATAAAAATTACAAGGTTATAAAGTATATTAAGTTCTCTAACAGATGACTTAACTTCTACACTTTCTGACATTTTCTGCAATAACATTTTATTTTAAATGTCAACCATACATAAATTCAATCCCTTCAGACACTGAGATGCTAAAAAGTTCTCCATTGTAGACAGAGGGTGGGAAAAAATCAGGCCTGAGAGAGTGGGAGAAAAGACACTTTAAAAGAGCTTATGAAAAATGCCTTCAACGGTTCATTCCTTTTGTTAAGTTAGAAAAAAACACACACCTAAAATGTGGCAATAAATATGCAAATGCATAATAAATTTTGAGTTGCTCATTATTACTGTGGTACAATGTTTCAGAACATCATAGAGGAGGAAACATCAACTACCACTTATTCCTATGGTATAATTTGAGACATAATTTCTTTATATTTAAGAAAAAGGGACACAACAAATTTAAACTATAGCAATCTCTCAATATTTTAGAGGTGAGAAAATTCCTAAAATGTTTAAATAAGTACCCTTACTTCAGATTTCATAAAGTTTAGTGACCAAAAATTTAATTAATTTTAGCATCTCTGAGTTTATACCTAGCTCTGATATGTAACAAAACTAGACCAATTTTATAATATTTTAATGACTACAAAACATTGACGATGTTTTGTGCACAATGTTAACTATGAGATATTTTACTTTAATTTTAATTTTCAATATTGTCTATCTAAAATCATTTTTCTTTAAAATATTTTTGTCTTAAAAATGTGTATGATTTAGAAATCACTAACTCAATAGCTGGCAGTGTTACTTATTTATAAGATTACTTCTGTGCAGATTCTCACACTCATATTCATTACCTCTTAGATGAATTGCTAGAAGAAATCTGTATTTCTATTCTCTTTTTGCCCTGCTGGGGGCGATGTCTCTCCATTACTACTTAGGAAATGACTAGAAACTACTCATAGTTAGAGAAACAGAATGTTCTTTTAAGCAACAGTCTCAGTCAGTAAAGTAAAATGAGGCAGCATGCCAAATAAATGTCCTAATAAAACATTTTAACAATTGCAAACATGTACAATTTTATAGCTTATTTCTACAACCTGCATAGTAAATTTTTAAAAATGATGCAGTAATGAATAGAAATGAAGTCTTTTTTCCCACCTGTACAATAATTTTATATAGAAAGTGTTTATTACTAAAATCCTTAGAGCACCCTAAAACTAACTATACATTTTCTTCTTGATACTTCTGACATGATAACTCATAAGTTAAATGGATGAAAGGGAAGAATTGAATAACAGATTGAAAAGAATACTCTTATTTAACTACAATGAAAATATGGCAGTCTATTTCTTATTCCACATACTGAAATTAGTACTTCATATTTAAATTCCATTATATTATTTTAAAATTCTTTTTTTAATAATGATAATTATTCAAGAACTACACAGTGATAAAAAGCAATCAATTTTTTTAAAAAAAATTATATTAAGAAAATGATGAAATATCATCATGAAATGCATTTCTTGATTTACATAAACTCTTTTAACGTTGCTTGCATTTAATTTTGTATACAGAAACAACCCTCAAGCTCTTATTTTAAAATTATTAAAAACATTCACACACTATTAAAGACAGAGAAAGGTAACAGAATACTATGCCTTATAATTTTCAATATGTAAATTAACTGGAATTCATACAGCAGGAAAAATATTATTTTCCCTTTATCCATTAGGTCTTCCATGACAATTTTGAGCGAGGGTGCTCTTTCTTCCTTTTGACCCATAAACCTACCTATATTTTGAGTTATTTAAAGCAAAATTATAGTTCATATTGTATATCCTTTCATTTTGTTCTCATGTGTCCTTAAACACAGGAACTCCTTAAATATAATAACTTTGATATATTTACATTTCTTATTTTTATCTCATGATTTATCCAGTACCTGCAGATTAGAGAGTATATGCATAACACATTTAATTTTTTTCCTAAAAATAAGATATAAAACATGGTCTGAACAAATTTAGCCATTTTCTCATTAAATCTTAGGTACGCATGCATTTCATTTTATAAGAATAAATAAATATACCAAAAGGTCAGCAAGATTTTTTTTTAACATACACCCAAAATTTGATATCACTACTTAGCTTTTCTTAGTACTTGGACCATATTGTATGAAAAGAAAGAAGTGGCTATGAGACAGTACTCTCCAGACGTGGAATCAAATCACACACACACACACACACACACACATACACACACACCACAATGGTTAGATCATAAATTTGCAAAATATAGTTAAAGATAGAAAGAATAACAATAAAAAGTAAGAAATGAGACTAAAAAAAAATCTCTATTACTATTATTAATAATAATGAAGGTGTTCAAACATCTCCAAAATGGGCCATTTTTTTAATGTGGCTGATTTTGAGTTGAAATCCGTCAAGACCATCAGATTCAAGAAAAACGTTTACCTCTCCCTTACCTGCTGAAAAGGATTTAGATAGAGAGAGGGCCCGGTCCAAGAAAAGATCTATCTCCTGAGACAACTACAAAGAATATGGGCTAGTGAAGGAAGCCGGTGGGGGGCGGGGGGTGCTGAAGATCAAAGTCCTCTTGGTGTCCCATTGTTTCTGCTGACATGACAAATATTGGCGCTTCCCACCCCCCCTGTAAATTGTCTCCCCTCCCCACCCCCACGGAGGTCCTAGAACCTTATTCCCTTCTCCTTAGCTCAGGATGGCACATACCCCTCCTATAGCTTGACCGCCTGTGGGTCTCACATGCTTATGGGTTTCCTGTACACATGCAATTCATCCTCTCCCCCCCGCCCCCCGCGAATCTGATCATTTGATCATAGACCAGCCAAAGAACCTAGAAGGACAGACGGAGCACTTTTCCTCCCAACAATAACAATGACAATCAGGATTATGTTGGGAACATTTGTCCTCATGACACAGAGTAAACGCAAGAATCAAGGTGGATGCCTATGAGGTTCTGGCTATAATATTTACCATCCACTTTGTGAGGGAGATTATAGTTACCTAATTATAGTGCTCTAAGTGTTCCCCCAAGAAGTTAAATTGTTGATGAAAAGGGAGGGATGTCACAGTCAAAGGGGCAGGGGAGGAGCTATTCAGGTAATGAAAACAGCCTGCTTCTGGAACCTCCAAACATTCAAGTTCTGAACATAAGAGTGCCCGAGGAATATTTTTTCAGTGTCCACTCCAGAACTGTCTAAGGATATCTCTGTCCTACCAAATGACCTTGAACATTCAGGACACTGTGACAAATATAGTGCATAGTGAATAGGAAAATGGAGTTATTATATAGTTGGGTTATTCATTTAGCTTTCCTTGCCTCAATAATATTCTGAACAAGCAACCACCTAATAAAAAAAAGAAAAGAAAAAAGGCTTTCCATATCATTTGTCCCAAAGGAAAAAAAGAAGTTTAATGCCGATAGGAGCATTCTGGTATATATGACCAGTGGTGAATTAAAATCAATAATGCACTATGTTAGCTTATGCACCAGTCTCTGAGAAGCTTTAGACAATGAGGATGCAGCTTTGGGTAATGGGACAAAGCTCACTGTGTGGACATAATCAAGATTTTCAGCCTCTAAAACGGAGGAATAGACAGACCCCTGTTAAAATAAACTTCTGTTTACTCTGGCAACCAATCAACAGTAATTTACCAAGAATGAGCACTGTAATTCATTGCCCTTTAGTTATGTTCACAGAGGTGTGGCATGGATGTATGCATGTATGTAGGCTTATTAATAGAGACATTGATGAAACCTTCCCATTGTACCCAGACGTACTGCATCTGGAGATGAAGGGGGACTGAAACTGCATCTCTAACTGACCACTTCTGCAGTCGGAGTTGAATTCTTGATTTTCAGTTGACAGCAGAGTGCTTCTCTTGACCTCCCCCACCCCCAGCAGCTCCAACATGTTCTACAGAAACCAAAATGTGCCACTTGAAACCTGGCACCCCTACCCTTGTTAATTACATGGTCATCTTTCTCATTACTCAGGCTTCAAGTCAGAGTCATCTCTTAGCCTCTTGGTTCACAAATCATGAGCTTTGCAGCATGGAACTGGGTTCTGTGCCCACAGGCCATTTATTTCACACCTCACAGCCTCCATTTCTGCGTATAAAACGGTGACAATGATTCAGTGCTCTCAGTGTTGCTGTGAGGGGGAGATGTGATGATGGCCTCATAAAACTGAGCACAGTTCTGGCTCAAAAGGAGGCTCAGTAAATGCCTGGGCAATGATTTGGGAGTAAATGACAATGTGGATGTAACTGGGCAGCAGTGTGTGCCACCGTTATGCCAGGAATATAGCTGGCTTTTTTCTCTATCAAAAAAACACACACAACAATGCAAAATTTTGAATGTTTTGTGTGGGATGGTGCCTTGTGAGCAAGAGGCAGGAGGATTCTGGGTGGTATTAAGTCAGGTATCAGTCTTTGTAGACACTGCAGAGACCAGCTGGATATTTAGCTGTGGAACAAGACTTCAACTGTCATTGGTTTTTTGTTTGCTTGGTTGGTTGTTTTAATCGTAACTTGAGGATGTGTTTTTATTGATTTTTAGAAAGAGAGGAAGGGAGGAAGGGAGGAAGGGAGAAAGGGAGAGGGAGAGGGAGGGGAGAGGGAGAGAGAGGTGAGAAAGAAACAATCCGTGGTCTCCCAGGGATTGAACCCTCAACCTTATGGTGTACAAGATGATGCTCAAACCCACTGAGACACCCAACCATAGTAAACTATCACTGTTTTTAAAGGATAAGTCTCCATATATAAAACAGTTTTGAATTTGGTATAGAGTGCTAATAAATCCCAAAATATTAGATATATTGAAACAATGCCCTTTAATATGTTTGCACCAAGTATCTTATTTGGCTTCTGATTTTTTTCTTCCCATTTGAGGGGAGTGAGAATTAGAGTAGTTAGGTTCAGTTTGTGAGCCTAATGGTTAGCGATACTGCACACTCTACCCTCCTAGTCAATGTTTTTCCCCTTCACTGACCTACAGCATCTCCTAAACTTAAGTTTAAAGGCCAGTGACCATATCCTTACACTGCTCTCTTTACTAAATTTTATTCTAAGTTCACTTTTATTATTGGCATTTTCTTAACTCTAAATAAAACGTAATAATATCATATAGCTTTAAGGTACAAAATATAAAACATGAAATTCTTGTAAGAGACATATTTAAGTAATAATTTCACATCCTTATACTATTTCCTTTATCTGTAAACACACACACACACACACACACTCACCTTTCTAACAACTCAGGTCTACTTAGTAAAGTGTTGATTATATACTTTTAATATTGATTTGATTTGTATGAAGCATATGTCATATAATGCTACACGTATTTTGTAAATTATTACTGATTTTAAGAATAGTATTTTTTTCAATGGGACATAGTAAATTAGATAATAAAATGACAGATTTCAGTGCATCTTCCCCTATTTCTCTACTAAAATTATAACAGCAACATTAGAAATTATGTATGTGTATGAGGATTTTTTCCTGCCCAACAGAAAATAACATTGTTCACCAAAAGCAAAATTAAAGAAAGCAATTTTTAGTAGAAAACGAATGGCATGTGAACCAGAAAATGCACATGAATATAAATATTCACAATTTCTCTGGGTCTTCTATAGTTATTGCTTATTTACTGATATGCATGTTAACAATGCAAAATCCACTATATTGTATCAATTGTGTGTTCTTTATTAGTGGCAGAGTGAGGACTGGACTTTTGGTCTACTGGGAAGTCCCACATTCTCTGAGGATGGCTTGATAGCTGTATGTGCACTTTTAATCTCTGTATTTATTGCGGGGGATATTTTATTCATGATTTGATTCCTTTACTTCTTTTTATTCAACCTTAAATCACATTCATTTGTAAGGAAAAAATTCTTAAGACAAACATACACAACAGAGTCTAAGAATAGCAACCACAACAAACTCTGTCCTGATGAATTGGAAAGGAGAAACTCAAAATGATGTTAGTTCAAATGCATCTCTGTTATTTTGTTTATTATATTGGCTCCACTGGAAAACTTTCCCTCTATGTGTGTTCCATGTCCACCTCTCCTTTGGAGCAAAGATCCAATATGACATCTCAATGAAGCTTGCCTAGATTCTGTAGTAATAACTTATCGCTTTAAAAGTGTTACAGTGCATTTTTCCCACCTACTAGTGTGTGTGTGCCTACTACACACTTTCAGATGTTTTAGTTGAACAAATAAGACTTTTTCCCCTTCAACTGAACTTTAGACTTTTTGAGAGTGAAAATTAAGTCATATAGACCCCCACCTCTAAGCCATTTAACACTCAATGAAACATCTCATGAATAATAGAGGGAGCTCTATGTTGGGAGGTGGGGAGGCCCAATCTGATAGACATACATGCACAAGATTTGTCTCAGCTAAATTACATAAAATAACTGCAATAAACTGGTACATTTTCCTAAGGTTTCAAAGTAAAAAAATTACTCTTAATGATTCCTTCAAAAATCATATAGCCTTTAAATTCTGTAACCAAATATATTTGAAATAAAACTGCTAAAAGATAAATGCATCCCCCCAAAAATGATAGATAGCAAGAAGGAGCAAGAGACATTCCACAGAGCTAACTCAGGTGAGAAGGATCGCGATAATGTTTGATTTTCTAGACTTTGTATTTGAGGCAGAAGGAAAAACACCATTAGACTGCAGTGCAATCAGCCGGAGGTTTTCAAGGTTTGTGTGGCGAGGACCATCATGCGAATCTCCCAGAAATCACTTGCACAGGATGAAGACAGCTGTTGTGAGCACCGGGACTCCGCCCCGAGTCATATTCTTGGCCTGCTGCTGAAACAGTAGGCCCTGGCAGATTGTCACAGCCCTTAACCAAAGGCAGACACAGATTGTCACAGCCCTTAACCAAAGGCAGACATAGAGGCCGTGGTAAATAGTCCAGTGGTTTGGCTTGTGAGGGATAAATCTGAGGTGGGTTCTACCTCCCAGAATTCCCGGTCCAGACAGACTCCAGTTGTCCTCGATGACCCTCGCTTGCGCCCTTCTCTCCTGTCTCCCTTCCTCACTCCTATGCCCTTAATTGCTGGCATCACTAACCACCTCCCAAACAGACTACTTCCACTCAAGTTTTTATCTCAGAGTTTTCTCCTCAGGATAAAGAATACAAACAGAGACTATTGTTTGCTTCTGGTATTTCAGATGAACATGTTCTGCTTCTTTTTATTTAAAATTTTGACACCCAAAATTATATTTGGTCTTTGAGTCTTTATATTTACAGCCCATAAAATCCTTCATGACCCAATGTAATTCCTGACCAAGCTAGAGACCAAAGTTCACTCTTATCATAATTGTAGATGATCCTATAGGATGCTTTTATCATGTGGCTTCCAAATACAGGAATTGGGAACACAAAACCTAGTTCAAATGAGAAATTGGTCAAAATAAAATAAATGAATGCTGCAAAATTTGATTCATGAGGAGAAAATTATTGACTCTGCTGATCCAGGTAGGGAAATTACTTTTCACAGATATCAAAACTCTGAGTTGAAAAAATTTTTAAAGATGGTATAATGCTACATTGTAGGTGAGTTTCTTGTGCTGATTCAAGGAAAAGTTTATCATACAACTGCAAATTGTAGTGAGCTTATCAGGCTCATGTGAGTAATATTTTAGTGTATAAGCTTTTCAGTTTTATATATATATGCCACTGGAAGATTGGTTTCTTGGTTGAAATAATAAATGTATGTCTCATAACTACACCAATGCAGTGAATTAGTTTCATTTGTAGACAATGCATGCATGTCTCTTTCATTCATTCATTCGTCCAAAACCATTAGCTTAGGACCTTATATTTCTCTTAGTGTGCTAATCGGGAAAATAGGGATTGTGTATGTTATTCAGTGTTTCATAATCTAGTGGGTTTTAATTGAACTTCTTATCACACTTATACGTTGAGAAAATATAAATGTTAAATTTTGCTTTAGTTATCTGAGAGACGTTATGGAAAAAATGTATAAAACTTTAATAAATATAGCTTTTAGGTAAACAAATCTGAAATGTTAGTGAGAGAGTTCACAGATTTATAAAGGATCTCACCATTAAAAACAGAGTTATAACAGAAGTGTTTTATACTTAGTGTATTTATTAAAAGAATAACAGATCTTTATTTTTATTTTGTCCTGAAACATTAATTGCAACAGATTTATGAATGACCTAATTCTGTATTAAGTTTTAGCAATAAAAGCTTTATTACAACACTTGTTATGAGAAACATGACATAAAATTTTAAAAAGCAATTCTCAAATATTGTGCTTATAGTCTCAGCCTTGAATGGTATTTTTTCCATGATTAGCATTCCTATATAATTTTAAACACTTCTCTAGTTTATGTTAAAATGTATGTTTAATAATTTAGGTAAAAGCATGAAAGCCAAGATAAGAATTCAAATAAAATAACTACTCCCCCAAAAGAATCATGAATTTATTAAAATAAATGTTTAAACTCTTTACCATTCCAGGATTCATTGGAAGTATATTAAATTATTAAATGTATAATGTATGGGACTTCAGGTTCAGAAATGGTGGATTCTTTCTTAACTTAAACTCACTAAAGATATAATATAATGCCTTTTGTTTTCTTTTAAAAAAATTTACAGTTTTTATTGATTTCAGAGAAGAAGAAGAGAGAGAGAGAGATAGAAACATCAATGATGAGAGAGAATCATTGATTGGCTGCCTCCTGCACACCCCCTACTGAGGACTGCCAGCAACTCAGGTACGTGTCCTGACTGGGAATCGAACCTGGGACCCTGAGTCCACAGGCCGATGCTCTATCCACTGAGCCAAACCAGATAGGGCATGTCTTTTGTTTCTTAAAGGTAATTCTCAACCTTAACAAAATCTTATGTGATCTAAGTAGGAATTACTAAAATCTCATCTGCCAATCACTACCTGGGGGAAAGAAGAGGATCAAATGGAATACCTGAATTTTAGATAATTCAATAAACTTATATTTGCAATTTTATTGGGAAAAATTGACACATGGATCAGAGGAAATGATGATTTTTAAAATTTGTATGTATTTGAAGGTTTATATTAATATATAGTCTCTTTTAAATATAACAAGACAAATCTAAGTAGGTTATAACTTTTAAAAAATAATGTCAATATGTAAATGAAGTTAACAAAATGTAATTTCCCTCAGGGTAGAAACACTGCTTATGTTGTTTCTCCAGAAACTTTATTCCAGGAGTTGGCCATAGGGTATGCCATTCAATCAATGTTAGTTAAGAGAAGTTCTACGTAAGAATAAGAAGCTAATGGAGAGGGAACAAAATCATAATAGGAAATAGTATGTAAAATGCTCTATAAATAAAAATGTTTCATCAATTTGAAGCTTTAATCCAATAGATGTTTACAGGTCACTCAATATGACAGTCATAAAATAAATGTGGCTTTACTGTATGTATCTGCTCATAAAAGATTGTAGGGTATCTTTATAATCATTTTTTTTTCATAAACCTAATATACTTTATGCATTTACTCACTTAGGGAAGGTCTGGATTTCCCATTTATAAATTGAGATGTCTCCTTTGTTTTTAGATCTCTGCCCTATGTTTATTTGGTAGAACAAAAGACTTGTTTGCATAGGAGGGATAAGGCAAAGGAATATCCAAAATGAAAAATGGATTGATGGATAGCAGCTGTTACTCCATGCGACTCACTACAACCACCTTATACTTTTACCTTTACTGTTGGAAAAACACCACCTACAACCATTGCAGCTTCCTCACTACTGGCTGTGATAGATGTGGGTGACTTTCCAGGCATGAAAATGAACACAGAGAGAGTAAGTGTCTGACCCACTTTTACAAAGACAGTAAGTGGGAGAGACAACTCTGAATCCACTTTTCCCCACTGGATAGCACATGAATCTTCTCAATCAGGCAGTGTATTGTCAGAAATAAACATTTGTGTGAGAGTGTGTGTGCATGCACATACATATGCATCAATCAATTATTTTATTATTGGACAAAGCTGGTAAGCATAAGCAAGACATGCAAAGAGAGAAATAGTACCACGCAGTACAAGCTAAAGAAGAAACAGTAGGGTTGAAATAAAGGGAGGAAAAGAGAGCAGGAGAACAGAGAGACCACTATAATATGTACAAGCATTCCTATTCTGGAATTAAAAGCAATCCACATAACAGAAACAAGTTATCCAGGTAAGCTTCAAGCTTCAGAAGAGCTTAATAGGAACATAAAATTAATAGGAGCCTTAAATGATATGAAGACAAAACAATAGAAGATGCAAAGGCAGAAGGTTTAGCCCAGATTTAAACACAAACACACACACACACACACACACACACACAACCACCAAAGTATTTGTGTATCAAATTGTATTAAAATGATAGATTTCATTTTAATGGCCTCAGAAGCTTTAAAAATGCCAACATCAATGTTTTTAGGGTATTAAAAAAATGCCAACATCTTGGTTGCCTCACTATTCATTGACTTAGTTCTTGGCACAGTCTGTGCCCTGAGATTTTTAAAAACTTCACAGGTGATTCTACTGTGCAGCCATTATTACGAACCACTGAATCAGGACCATGCAAATATATGGTGGACATGAATGCAAACTTAGATCATTGAAAGGATGGCTTAAAACTTTAGCAAGTGAAAAGGAAAGCCAAAAAATTAGAACAACCAGAAGGTATTATAGGAACAGGGAACAAAATGACTCTAATGCAGATAACCAATATCCCTGAAGTAGACACTCTAAGAAGAAAGAAAATGGTGATTTAAAATATAATAAGTGTTCATAATAAATGAACATTTTCATGAAATCAAGAGAAAAGTGAATCTGAAAATCAAAATTACACGTTTACACCAGGAAAGTTTTACATAGAACAATCAGCATAAAGTAATTTATGAAGTGAATGTTTCAACATTAAGAATTAAAGGATAAAGTTTAGGCTTTCCTGCAGAGAAAACAAATCATTCACAAGGGGTAGGGCTGGGTGGGAGAGAAGAATCGGCATCATCAGAGTTCAAAATACCATTTTTGTTGGAAAGTGTGATACAGTCCTATTACAGCCAACCAAAGTTAGCAGAAAGAGGAAAATTAAAAAAACAAACAAATAAAAAAACACACAAGGAAAAAAGACCAATAAACCATGCTTGAAAATCCCAGTCATGCATAAAATCAAGGCAACCACCTCAAGATTGGTTGTGAGCACCGATGTGATATGCATGGGAAGCTAAGAATAGAGAAATAAAGAAAGTATCGATATAACAAAAGTTTTATTTTACTTTACCAATAAAAACAAGGATAAAGTAAAAGCAATATAACATCTCACTATCTCACAGATTCTACATCCCTGAACATTCTAGTCGCTTTACTATGAAGAATCCTTTTCTGCACCTTGGAGAAGAGGGGTTGGCAAACTTATTCTGTAAAAGGCCAGAGAGTAAATATTTTATGCTCTGTGGGCTGTTAACTTCCTGTCAAAACTTCTCAGCTCTGCTGCTGTGGCAAAGAGCAGCCACAGACAATCTGTGCTTCTGTTTAAACAAAACCTTCTTCATAGAATCTGGGATTTGTATTTATATATATTTTGTGTGTCATAAATAATATATAACATTTTTTTCAACCATTTGTAAATGCTAAAACCACAGTCTTATTAAAACATTAAGTGGGCCAGATCAAACCGACAGCTATAGTTTGCCAACCTGTATTTGAGACCAGTGCTTTTCATATTCAGCACTATTCACATTTTGGGCTGGAGAATTCTTCACTATGGAACGCTGTCCCCTGCATTGCAGGTATTTTTTTTGTTTGTTTGTTTTAGCAGCATCTTTGGCCTGCACACACTAGATGTCCATAGCACCCATTTAGACATTGCCAGGGTGTTCTGGCTAAGAACCACTGTTCTTGACTATTATTAACCCTGTAGGCATTAAGCAAAGATATTTCCAAGTGTAAACTTTATCAGCAGAGAATTCAGAGGGGCTGTTTCCTCCATCTGAACACTAACTTCATTAGGGCATATATACCATAATGGCTCCAGCTGCCTTTCTTAACACTTAGATGCACTAACTAAATCACCTCCCTCCCCACGCCACTCCTGCTTTTGTAACTTCTCTTGAACCACTGTCAAGTCAACCCTCCAAACTATACTGTTTATTATGAGATTCCATGAGCTTGTTAGGCACAGTGATGTAAATTAAAGTTAAATAAGGATCACCACTTAAAATATCAAAGAAATGGGTGTTGATGATTTAGCAAAACCATGCATAGCGCCTCCATTGTGAGCAACGCAATTCCCATCAATATTAGTTTAAGGTACATACCTATAAAGAACAAAATGGTTTAAGTATTATCAGTTCTGAATTTTAGCAGTTTTCTGATTTACTCAGCAAACACGATTTTTTTTATTGGGGTATAATTGACATACAATATTCTATTAGTTTCAGGTGTCCATCACAGTGATTCAATATGTATTATACATTATGAAATAATCCCCATGATAAGTCTAGTTACCATCTGTTACCATACAAAGTTATTACAATCTTATTGACTATGTTCCCTAGGCTGTACATGATTTTGAATAGGACTTCATCTGTTTGATGAAATCAAGAAAGGTAAACACATAAAGAGAATCTTGTTTCTCAATGAAATAATTCAAGAAAAAATACCCACACAACTGCCTAAATGTAAGGCTTCAAAGCAGAAGATAAGTTTCATTTGCATGTGTGTGCATTTCCAGAGTGGGTTTGTATGTGTTTCTCATGATTCCAAATGACTTCACAACTAAAAAATCAGTGGTAAATAAATGCTTCTTGATTAGCATAATATATATTGTGATATCAATAATTCAGCTGATTTCCCCTCCTTTGTTGTTTTTAACTTTATGGGCAAATAACTTTAAGTGGCTTTATGTTTTAAGTTTGACTCTAGTTCAATCATACATGCACAGATGAATGATTCTATTTATGAATCCCATTAGTATTAGTTAAGAAGACTATGTTCTGGGCATTGTTCTTAGTTCTTTTGACCACCGTAAGTTATAGAGAACTATTAGTACCCTCCAGTCTTCTAGACAAACAGTAGAGATAGTCATTGGGATATAACCATAAAAGTCTGCCAGTTTAAGATCAGTAGTAATGTTTACATAAAATGACAGCCACTTTATCTTCCCTTTCCAATTCCATTCCTTGTAATAAAATGAAATGTTCCAATTTTTCCTTCCTTTCTCACCCAGCTACTAGAGATGCATTTTCTTTTATGTTTGATGATCGAGTGCTTAGCAGTGTTTAGGGCTACCTAAGGTCCTATGTGGGCTATTGGTGAGAATCGCAATATGAAGATAGTAAAATCCATAAGAAAAAAAATTAGTATTTCGTGATGCTAAAATATTACACTTTAAGAACATAAAATATACATATTTCCTTTTGAAATAGTTCTTGTAACGTCAAAATGACCTCTGGGACCTGTTCCTGGAGAGTTATTCCCCAGACATAGGTGGAATCCATGTGTATATTTTATGCATAATTTATGGAATCCAAGAGGTTCCCTCAGTAGTTCTCCAGAATTTGGGAATAATTGAGGTCAACATGGCTTCTGCTGGGTGAGGGAACCCACCAAGATGAGAAAAATGCAATAGAAAATTTTAAACTGTGGTTGGATGGACAGTGAAAATCAATGATAAGAAAATGGACCATTTTTGCCTCAGAAATTTTTCACTGTTCACTGAATTAAATCCACCTGCTAATGGTTGTGAACTTGGCATTTTTCCCACCTTGGCAAATATTTTGGTGTTAGTTATGATCACCTGCTATAAACTGGCAATTCCACTCTGGTTGTCTTGGTGATGAGACACCAGATTTCAAAGTGAAGCTCAATTTCAATGATTTTTTAGAATAAAATAGAGCTTCCAGGCTCCTGCTGATTGATCATGATGCCCTCCAGCTGAACATGGGTGTAGCTTCAAAGTTCCTTCTCAATAGGGGGTTCTAGGCAGCTACCACACTATATTGATTAGAATTGGTCTGTGAGATAAAAGCACTTTCCCCTCTTTGAAGACATAGTAGATTAACACTCTGGTATTACTGAGTTTAATGGAATTATTATAAAGAAACCAAATCCTTTCCCATTTACTTACAAAAAATATGGGGACGATTCATTGATAAATAATACTGGTTTTCTCCTGAGGGAATTTAAGTCAGGTACAAAAGAAGACATACATAATTACATGTGATACAGTATATTAAATGTTATTCTGCAGATGTTTATAATTAGTGGAGATGATCAAAATAAAGGAGAGATCAAATATACTTAGAAGACTTCACAGAAGTAAAATTAGATATGAGAAAGATTTTATGAATTGGACTAACGGCTGAGTATTGCAAACATAGATAATATGTAAGAGTAAAGCATCAACGTGGATACTTTGGGATGACTAGGATGGAGGTGCCAACAGAAATGGAGTCTAGTTAAAGGAAGGAAACACATGTGCCATTGTGGGGAATATTTACTCTATACTATAAAAATGGAAGGTAAATGGACCATTTTGAGAAGCAGGAGGATAACAATTATATTTTAATTTATAGAATGTATTATTGCTGAAAAGATTATAAAAGACACTTATGAGGCATAACAGTAGAGGCTGGAATCACGTTAGAGGTTATTGTCACAGTCTAGGGAAGACATACAGTTTTATCTTGAAGAAATAGAAGGGATAAAGTAGAATGGATTGGCTTGAGAAGCATTTTATTCATCAGGTAACTAATGGAATCTGGGAATGAGAAGGAGAGGGAAATCTAGAATAATACATTTTTATCATGTGTAATTGAGTGGGGAATAAAATAATTAACTAAGGAAGACTAACACAAAGATAAAAATCTGAGATCCAGAGTAAGGGGGAGAAGCATGACAAATTCAATGTTCGACACGACCACTTTAAGATATTGAGAATCATCCAAGGAGAATACCAAATGAAAAATGGGTTTACAGATTTGGACTCTGGTTCGATTGTTTTGCTACAGAATTACTTAGGAAAAACAACAATTTGAAGGTTAAGAAAAAAAACAAAAACAACAGGGAATATATGACCAAAATAAGCAAGAAATGTCGATGAGAAGTCAATTAAAGGGAAAAAATAGCCTATCTAGAACTTAGTAAAAATTCACTGGTAATTTTAGCTAGAGATATTCTCTGTGAGTGAGGAGGTAGAGCAGACAGAGGATTGAATGAGCGATGAAACACGTGGTTCACTGGAGCCATGATGAAAAGTAGGGTGCTTTGTGCTGAAAGCCACAGAAACCCAACAAAAGGAAGGTTTTCTCCGAGCTGACCTACGGTGTCACATTAATAGCAATGCAGAGGAAATGCGCCCTTCACCGTTATTTAATCCATCAGGACATTTCTCT
>NW_006297021.1:3278801-3288551 GCF_000327345.1 Myotis davidii | reverse complement strand
CCTAAGACTGGTTCCTCCATGGCTTGAAGGGAGATTGTGGGTACAAGATTCTTCATTTACACCCCAGAAACGAGCTAGATAGAAGCCCACCTGCTACCATGGACTAAAAGCCAGGTCTTTCGGTTTTGTTAGGCAAACTTAGGAAACATGTCTAGCTAGCCCTGTACTGATTCCAGTCACCAGGGAGAATCCAGGTGCTACTAAGTAGAATCCACCTCGGAGGATGGGCCTGACGGGTGGTTGAACTAAATTAGGGTTCTAGCAGAAAAAAGAGGGTCCATTTGTTGGACAGGCAACCAATAGTGTCCTCTGTAAGGACAGTGAAGAGAGTTCAGTCCCGCAGACCAGGAGCTAAAGGGCAAAGACATACAAGTGACATTATCATGTTACACTTTTGCCTTTTCCCTTCTTTGCCTACTGTTGTTTTGTGAAATTTGAGCACGTTTCTATGCTGAAGAAACGTGCTAGGGAGGGAGAAGTTGAGAGGAGAGGAGAGACAGATCGATGCAATGAAGGCTAGGATGACAAGAATGAGTGGAATTCATACCACAGACGGGAAGATGGCTGCCGAGGAGGAGGCACTGGCAGGTCCCTGTGTTTAGTGTTTTGGGGGCAGTTGGGACTAAAGTTGAGAGAAGCTTTACTCAGGAGGGCACTTCTTTTTCCTGTAAAGTAGGAGAGGCAGGGGCCACCTGGCAAGAATGTGGAACAACTGGGTGCTAAACTAGAGTTTGTAAGAAAAGTTCTCTTTTCTGCTTCCTCTTGTCATCCTTCTTCCAGCTCTAAGTCAGGGCCAGCATGCTGCCCTTCGCCCTCCAGAGATGCTCCCTCCCCCACGCCCCCCCTCCGCCTCACAGTGGCGCTCCAGGGCCACTTGGGCGCTTTCAGTTTTAATCCCTGCCCTTGTCTGTCTGCTTTCTCGCCTGCTGCCCACCCTAATTCCCTGCCCTTTGTCTCTCTGGCTTCCCCTCTGTGCTTTGTGCTCACATCCATATTTCTCTGCTGTCTTCTGCCATGACCTTTGACCCCATTGTCTAAGAGAAAGCCAAAGATTCCATCTGAAGAGGATGACCATAATTTTATCCAAATAGCTTAGTACAAGGGAAAAAAGGGAGGCTGACACTAACAGGAGAGAGCCAAAAAAATGCTGTAAGAATAACTTTTTAAACTTTTGTCATGGATATATTATTAGGTAAGAGTTGGTAAATATCATCATATATTTGTCTCTATATAAAAAATGGTAAGGTATTTATTAACGCAACTTAAAATTATAAAGGTTAAAATAAGATTTCTTTTCAAAGTAATGTAATTACTACATTAGGTAATTATCTATTTTTTATTTTCCTCATCAATTCATAACATAGAAAATATGTAAGAGTAATTTAATTACTCCAAATTAATGACAATTCATGTCAGTAACTTCCCCATTTGCTAAAATATTTGCCAATAGAACAGTAACATGTTAGTCTATTTTACATAGGGTTTTTACTGGTGCATATGCTACTGCACAATATGACATAGAAACAGCTTTATTTTCACTTACATGAAGTGTTTTTGAAATAGACAAAACACTAAGTTTCGGAGTGGGCCAATTTTGCTTTCTTTTTATAGGAAACAGACACAGGCTTATTCTCCTTTAGTAATAGCCTGACCTACATAAATTGTGAGTAGCTGTGGTTTTCTCATTTTCCCCAGTGAGAGGAGAAATATCCGCACCCCCTTGTCCTCCTGCTACCACAAAGGGGAAAAAATGATCGCAGGAGCTTTGAATACAATTTTTGTTGAGCTTGTTTTTTTCCTCACCTTAGGTGACCAGATCGATAAGACAGTCCAGCAGCTGAGAGAGAAAAAATCAGATGACTGGAACACCGCCAGAGGCAGTTTCTCTGGTTCAGCAAGAGTCTATTATGATATGACAAAATTTAACATAGTGGCGTATAAGGAGACAGGCATAAGTCCATACATTTTAAGGGGCAAATGCAAATATAAGAATGACTCATAACAATACTAATGTCAGCATCACTCTTCCACAAAAATCCAATATCGTGAATTTCACTTTCCGAGGCCATGTGGGTTTCCCATCTTTAAAAATGATATGTCTTCCTGGACGCTAATTAGTAAATGATATAACCACCCTGTAGTCAGTCTACTCTGTGGCCCGCAGGCTAAGATGGCTACGCATTTGCTCAGACTCTTGACAATGAGCTGCTGGTGCTAAGAGGTGGTCCCTTCCCTGTCTGCATGAGGGATGCAGCTCCTGAAATCCGACCGGCTCCCAGAAAGAATGGGGCACTGACATGGCCAACCTGCTCCATTCCAGGAAACGCACTGATCCATTCAGGTATCATTTATTAAAGGGCATTTGCTGAGCTCGTACAATGGAGAAGGCATCGTATGTATCAGCAAATCACCAAACCACAGGGAGGCGGGGACCTTCGGAGCTGCCTCTGGGCCTGGAATGTGCTTGTACATCTTATTCATTTGATTTTTACTATTTTTAGAAAATTCAACTCTGTTCTTGCCTTTTCTCCTCCATCACTCCTCCATCCTCCAAAAATTCTGAGCGGTGTCTGTGTTTCTTATATGTCTTTATGTTCTGATGTTGGCTATAGTTTGTACTGTAAATGACAGCAATAGGAATAACAACAATCAAAATGTCAGGTACAGCAATAAGGGACTTATTTGCTCTATTTTATTGAATTACTGCAACAGCGGTTCTTCTCCCTATTAAGACTGCCTCTCCTTTGCTAAGTCTGTTCTTTTGGACATGGGACTCAGAGTGTTTATTCCTCATGAGACAAGCCATTCTCCAACGACCTGGACATAGCGAACTGTCCTAGGACAAGCAGCTTCATCAGGGAGTGGATAGAGCGTCGGCCTGCGGACTGAAAGGTCACAGGTTCGATTCTGGTCAAGGGCATGTACCTTGGTTGCGGGCACATCCCCAGTAGGAGATGTGCAGGAGGCAGCTGATCGATGTTACTCTCTCATCGATGTTTCTAACTCTCTATCTCTCTCCCCTCCTCTCTGTAAAAAATCAAAAAAATATATTTTAAAAAATTAAAAAAAAACCTGTAGGAAAATAAGTCACCTGGCCGTCTTATAATTTCCAACTTGAACTGATCACCTACCTTTCTGTGAATCTAAGTGCCCCTCGGAGTCATGCTATCTTACCTTATAGGCCTGTTTAGTTTAATTACATTAAAAAGTTGTCCCCAATTTATTAAACTATTTTGATAAATCCTTATTAGGCGAGAATTTGAGGCCATTAAGGGAGACACTATTAGTCACTAAATGGCTATTATACATATTGAATTATTGAATATTGATAACCACCCCATGAAACATATGCTAATATCCTCATTTTACATAAGAGGAAACTGAGGCACGGTCAGGCAAAACACCCTATTTTGTTTTCAAAAAAGAAAGTGGCCAGACACCAGGGCCATATGATTCCACAGCCTTCGCTCTCTTTACCTTTAAACTATGTCCCTTGCCTCCCCATCCTTCAAGGCTTACAGTAGATTTTAATGTCCTTATATAATGAACTAAAATTGCATGCTGTGTCCAGACTCACCATACAAAGAAGTTCCTTGAGCCCCAGCCCAGCTTGTACCCATGAGCTAAGAGGCTACCAGATCGATTCCCAGTCAGGGCACATGCCCTGGTTGTGGGCCTGATCCCAAGTAGGGGGCGTGCAGGAGGCAGCCAATCAATGATTCTCTCTCATTATTGTTGTTTCTATCTCTCTCTTTCTTTCCCTTCCTCTCTGAAATCAATAAAATATTTTTTTAAAAGAAATTCCTTGAAGGCAGAGTCCTGTGACTCACTGATCTATACATATAGTTCTAAATGCAAGGGAGTCCACACACATCAACCACTCCCTAATATTATAATAGTTTTCACCCAACTTGCACTCATCTACTTGAACCAAAAATTCCGGAGAAAGAAACGGTGGCTCGTCCTAGAAAGCCTTCGAGAATGCTAACTCCATTAACTTTTTAGCATCTTCAAGAAAGAAAGTCTGCTTCCATGGACTCACATTTGAAAACAATGAGCATCTGGTAAAAAGTGCAGGACACTGCCCCGGCCGGCTTGGCTCAGTGGATAGAGCGTCAGCCTGCAGACTGAAGGGTCCCAGGTTTGATTCGGGTCAGGGGCACATGCCTGGGTTTCAGGCTCGATCCCCGGTGGGGGGTGTGCAGGAGGCAGCCAGTCAATGATTCTTTCTCATCGATGTTTCTATCTCTCCTTCTCTCTTCCTCTCTGAAATCAATAAAGAAATATATTTTTAAAAAGTGCAGGACACTAACTTCAAAGTCTTATTATAAGGACTAACTTTACAAACACAGGAAACCATATACCTATACTTCCTATTAGGGGAAATACACTGTTTTCTTGGCGGTACCATAAGTAATTGTAAATAGATACTGCATAGAGACATGTATCCACAAAATTTGATTTGATATTTCCTCGAACAGAAAAGAAACTCATTCCTAATATTGCTCATATTTAATATTCAATTTTCTGTATCAACTATAATGCATATTATGCATACATTATTATATTCTATATAGTACTTACATATATAAAAATAATACATATATAATAATATAAGTGGGCCTATTTCAAAAGATATATTCATTTAAAATTTACATCTAATGTTTTTTTAATGACCTTAAGTGGACAGTTACAGCATTTTTGTTGCTATGAAAAATGATTTTAAGAATATCTCCACAATGTACATTCTTCAGACAGTTTAAAATGTTGTTAATAAGCAATTAAAGTATCTTTGCTATTCAGACACTGAATCCATTTGCGGAAGATATGTCCGTTATAATGTTTTAGAATGTGCATTATATCTACTTCATTCTCATTCTAGGAACGATGCCAAAATTCTTTCTCCAAAGAGGAAAAAAGTAAGAGGCATAAATATTGTCTTGCAACAGAATACAAAACTTTGCTGAGGCACAAGAACAGTTTTGTAAAAACCAAGGCTAACTTTTTAAGCTTCAGTAATTCAAACATCTAGTATTTAATCTCAAAAGGTGATACCTTGTATTAAATGTACATTTTACTCTTTTTGAAAGAATAGAAAATGGAATTTTGAGTTTAAAACCCTACAATTGCCCAAATAAGCAGTCCTTGATTTTCATCACTTAAATACTTGGACAAACACATGCTCTCATTAAATTTTCTACTTAGATGTTATTCGCAATGACATGTTCTAAATTTACTCCACCAGAGGCCCATTTCATAGTATTACCATTCTCAGGGGCAGGACCCCACAAAAGTCGTGTTTGAATCTCTTCATATATACTATTGAATAATCATTTTAAATAATCACATATTTAAATCCCACCATGAAAAAGGCAGCCCCAGTGTAATAAACTGTTCAGTAGAAGTGGGGGTGATGCCAGGAAGGTGCTTTCCTGTCAGTCTAGTCTGGAGAACAGAGGGTTGGCCAGGGGGGT
Source organism: Myotis davidii (assembly GCF_000327345.1). Taxonomy (NCBI): domain Eukaryota; kingdom Metazoa; phylum Chordata; class Mammalia; order Chiroptera; family Vespertilionidae; genus Myotis; species Myotis davidii. Next base: position 3,283,077 of record NW_006297021.1, on the reverse strand, counting down.
GGGCCCCCGTGTAAGCCGTGGTAGTTTGGGAATGCATAGTCCCCAAACAAAGAGTTCACTCTCTCTTGTGCTCCCCTTCTTCTTGCTCTCACTTGCTCCATGGCCACACGGACTCTCCATCCAATGGACTGCAACTGGGAGTTCACGGTAAGCTCGCCAGATGCTGGACCAGACTGTGTTTTCATATGGAACAGAAACTCTGACCATGGGCCTTAATTCTAGTCCTGCTGGAGACAGGACTGGACTTTTCCCATGGTGGGATGAGACCTTGAGGGGATCTTCATCATCAATAAAGCTTTCTATAAAACCTCATCCTCCCATGGGGGCCTCAGGAAATTGTTTTCTATGTGGCACCCCAAGAACTATAATGGTTGGAGGAAAGTGCAAATTCAACCCTGAATCACAGGATGTCCCCTTCATCTTGGATTGGACATGTTGCTGTAGCTGCAAAAATAGCGTTGATGCATCTAGGTTCTCTTGACTGTTTCTCAGAGGCAGTGGTGAAGTAGTTGATGGCATCTGGATATTAGAATTGGGTAATTGCACAAACTATACAAGCATTAGTTCATTGAGCAATTCTGAGCCCAACAACATCCCAAGCACTCTTATAGATGTTACAGTGGGGACAAGAGAGATTAGGCACCTGCTCTCTGAGCTCACAAAATACTTAGGGATGGAGACAATGAACATGTACACATATCAATAAACAATCATTTATATAAGCGATTGCTTCTATAATCTAAAATAGATGCGGTGAAGTAGAGTATCTGGGAGGGAAGCCTTTTATTTTTTAAAATATATTTTATTGATTTTTTTACAGAGAGGAAGGGAAAGGAATAGAGAGAAACATCGATGAGAGAGAAACATTGATCAGCCGCCTCCTGCCCACCTCCTACAGGGGATGTGCCTGCAACCAAGGTACATGCTCTTGACCGGAATCAAACCTGGGAACTTTCAGTCCCCAGGCTGATGCTCTATCCACTGAGCCAAACCAATTAGGGCCAGGGAAGCCTTTTATACAGACTAGTCAGGGGAGGCTCTTCCTCTCTAATGAAAGGGTAAATTTTGATCTGAGTGAAAATATGCATTCACCCATGCAAATGTCAAGGGGAAGAGTTTTCTAGAAGAGGCTCTCCATGGGAGTGTGCATACGCTTGATGTGTTTCAGGACAGAAAAGTAGTGTGATGTTGAGGCACAACATGAGGGGCCGACTCCACAGCCATTGTGAGTGAGAGTAATTTTATTTTAAGTTGAGTGGGAAACCACCCGAGCATAGCCACCACTTATAAGACCAAAGTTCATGTACACAGTGTCCAATCTATCTTAAAACTAATATAGTGATTCATGTGGTAAACATATTTGATACTACTTCTGTTCAGTAACTCACAAATCATTATAATTAGGAAGCTAGTGAAAATACTGCACTCCCCCTTTCCCTTTCATTTTCCTTGCTTTTCTTTTATTTAGTAAGCTCCAAAGTAACTAGTCCTGGGGGGAGATAGAGTGATGAATAACCTCATTCAGCTCCAAGAAACAACAACAAAAAATCCACAGTTGAATGGTTCATTGCAAACAGCAAAATGGTCATTGTTTAGTGGATGAGGTTTTCCTCTCTTTAGTATCCAGGCAATGACTAATGATTTTCCTCCAAAGCTCCCACTTTTAAAAGACTGAATAAGCCCCCAAGGCCTCTGAGAGATAAGTATTACTTTCCTCCTGGTAGCTTAGCTAGTGACTGAGAGGGAAAAGGAAACCAGACAATATTTCAAAGCCAAGACCCATAACCGTGAGAGTAGATACCGCACTTCTCTTCTCCTAAATCATTTGGCATCCACAGGGTTTTTATGCACTTCTATGCATTTTTCTCCCTTCTCCATAAACTCACTCATCTCAAGTGGGCTTGCTTCAAATATGTTCCTGGGTGCCCACACATAACTGCGTTCCCTGCGTTTCTCAGAGAAAAGCCAGCTCCGTGACCTGACCTGCTACACAAAGACTCCCGTGCAATCGGATGATCGGTGGTCATGTTACACACATAGCAGGTGTACCAGACTTAGCTATTTATTTGCATAGTTTTATTTTCTAGGGACCACTTTCTAACAATAATAATGACAACAACCTACTGCAAAACAATGCCTTGTCTTTTTGAAGCAAAATAGCATACGGAACGCTAATGCAAGGTTCGATGCATAACTTGCGTTCTCTTATCTCTATTAGGAAAATGTCATGGGTTAATATATGTGTGCCCCACTGAGAATTAAAGAGTAAACAAACGCTTCATGTTCGTAATGAGGCTGTTGCGTTAATGTAGGAAGGTCATGCCAGATCACGGCTAATAGATGTGGAAAGTTTTTTTAATGCAAGTTTCGATGCATAACTTGCGTTCTCTTATCTCTATTAGGAAAATGTCATGGGTTAATATATGTGTGCCCCACTGAGAATTAAAGAGTAAACAAAACGCTTCATGTTCGTAATGAGGCTGTTGCGTTAATGTAGGAAGGTCATGCCAGATCACGGCTAATAGATGTGGCAATGTTCTTTTCCATGGTAGCCAAAGGGGACTCAACTCAATGATGGGCAATGCTTGGAGAAATATTTATTTTTCATGTGAAAGGGAAATAGAACTAGAGAGCATTCAGGTTGATGGAAGCCATAAATAAGGTTTTCCCACAAAGGATTGGAAAGCAAAAATACTTTTCTCACAAGCTCTGTCACCTCAGAGTTCAAGGACCGGGTTAAGAGATTGCAATATTTTGCGATGGCAGTGGAATGAATACATTGCCCAAAGTTTCATATGTTGAAATTTGGCTTAGTTCTTGGGAGAAATTGCCAGATAAAATGAACTAAATATTGGTACTAGAGGCATTTAAAAATAGTTATGGAGAGGCAAAATCCCTAAATGGAGAATACATCCATACATTTCATCAACTAAAAATTAAGAAGGCTCTTTATAGAATTAATATTATTGACAAGTTTAGTTTACATGGGTCCCAAATCTGTTTCGGGGAAACAACTTGGTTTGAGCATTTTAGAGATGACAGTTGTGAATAAGCACCTTCATCACTCAGGATAAAAATTGAACCTATTGCATGTAAAATACAGCAGTTAATATAAATTAGAATCTGTATTGGAATCAATATATAGTGTTCCATATCCTGAAAAAGCCTTTAGTATAACTTGTATGATGGAATGTAAATCCTAGCGCACAAATGCAGCATATTAGCTATTTAAGGAAAAACAGGCCTAATGTAAAATGGTAATTCACAAAAGAAGACATATAGCCATTAGATATGCACAACATGTTCAATATCAAAAGTAATTTGCAGAAATAAGGAAAGAAGTTACATCAGGTCTTTTTTTCTTTAATAAATTGATGAAGATGAAGAATGGCTACATGCTAAAAATCCAAGTTTATTTTTTTATTATATATAACTTTTTAAATTTTGTTTTATTGCTTAAAATATTATAAAGAGTGGTACATACATCTCTTCCCCCCACCCCTCTTAACCTTCCCCCAGACTCCCCTACCTACCAGTGTCTTGTGTCCATTGGTTATGCTTATATGCATCCAAGTTTCTTATGAGTGTGATAATTTCAAACACTATTTATGGGCTTTCACATGTTGGCTGCCTTTGTGAATATGTATTTAGTAATCCAACTTCTAGTAATTACTCTTCAAGAAATAACAGTAAAGATATACAAAAAGATAGACACAAACATACGTATTAGAATACTGTTTTTAATAGTGAGATTGAGAAATAGCTAACGGATCCTACGAAACAGGATGAATTGAGACACTGCTGTATTTGTATAACAAAACACCACACAGCTATTGAAAGCAATGATATCTTTTGGTGGAGGTGGGTGGGGCCAATTCCATTCTCAGCCCTGATCTCTCCTTCCAGGTAATTGAACTGGTGACATCCCTGGATGCTTTTGATCCAGTCACAACTCCTTATCCTGAAGAAATGACCAACTCTGATAAGTCCATTTGGGAACAGGAAAGGGGTAAAGGAACCCTGCCTTTTCCCCTTGGGAGTAAGTTTTCCTGCTGGTAGTATCAGCTCTCCTTCACTCCCCCAGTATTTAAAATTATCCAGAGGGGCCCAGCCAGTGTTGCTCAGTGGTCGATGGCCAACCTATGAACCAGGTCACGGTTCAATTCCTGGCCAGGGTACATGCCCAGGTTGTGGGCTCGATCCCCATAATAAATAAATAAATAAATAAAATTGTCCCCCAACAGAAGGCAGGACCTTCTGTTGCTGCCAGGGTCCA
>NW_006297021.1:3274769-3277855 GCF_000327345.1 Myotis davidii | reverse complement strand
GTGAAAATTCTTCAAGTTCCCACACAATTGCCATGTTTTATGATACAGTCAATCCAATTTCCCAATTTGTCAAAGAATTCTTCCATTTGCCGCTGCGTGATTTCAGAAATCGCATTCACAAGCCTGTCCTGTACTCTTCCAAAGCGTTTCGCTATAAGGAATACATAGCAATTCAACATGCTTGTTTCCAGAATATTCTTGTTCATAGAAATTGGAATTTAAACTTTAAAAGACATACATATATAACATTTACAACTTCCTTTCTCAGAAATAGGAAGGCAATCCTATGAGACTTCTTATTGGAATAATGGATGTTTTATATTTGTAGACATTATCTGGTCCTTTTCTGGCTTATGTTACATATGAGCCAAGGCACAAGTCCTCAAACACACATTTAATAAGAAATTTTAGCAATTAGAGCCTTTGTTTCATGGCTAAAACATAGCTGTGCACTTTGTACACAGTGCATACAGCTTCAGAGCACAACTCCAGGGGGCGTCACTCACGTGGACCACAAGGTGAATGCTATCTCCCACAGGCATTTATATAGCTTCTACATGTGTATCACATACCAGATATATCCAAAAGGGCAGAAAGCCTACAGTTCAAAACTAGCACAGCCCGGTGTCAGAAGAGAAGAATCAGATATTCCCAGAGACGTCTCTGAATATTAAAGAGTGATTGAAATCCCCTCCCTTCCTAAACGCAGGATAAGCCGGGATCTAATGTGAAACAGAATTATGAGCAGACGTGGATAGCACGAAATAGCTCATGTGGCCAGAGGACACAAGGACAAGAGGAAAAAAGAGAACTCTGTGTTGTTTACCGTCTTAGGTGATATGTATTCTGTCCATATAACAATCTTTTGTCAATTGCATGTAAGTAAATCAGCTTTGGGCTTAAATAAATAAATGGCAAAGTTATTATTAAATAATGTAAAGGAAGAAAATGTAAAGCGAAAGGGGCAATAAAAGGGAAACAATTTTTTCTCTCTCCTGAAGCCACCAATCAGGTAGGTTTACCTGAGTCCAGATTGGTCAAAAGAGATAAATCCTTTCCCAGCCAGTGTGGCTCAGTGGTTGAGTATCTACCCATGACCCAGGAGGTCACAGGTACATTCCAAGTCAGGGCACATGCCTGGGTTGCATCTCCATCCCCATTTGGGGGCCTGTAGCAGACAGCCAATCAATGATTCTCTCTCATCATTGATGTTTCCATCTCTCTCTCTCCCCCTCTCCCTTCCTCCCTGAAATCAATAAAATGCATATTTTTTTAAAAAAAAGAAAGATAAATTATTTCTTGTTCTTATTATTTTCCATCCCAGTGACCTGAAAAAAATTCAAACTTCTTCCAAATGATAAAAATGACCTCCCATGAATGGGAGTGTGCTCATTGGCCTCCTTTTCCTTGCTGAAATACTCTTAAGGCACTCATTTTAACAGACAACAGCAGGTAGCGAGGAAGGGAGCAGTGAGTCTCACTTTATCTTTGCATTAGAGGTTTCCATGGGGCCTGGCATTTGAGGTTCAGAGAGGAAGAAAACACAAGGACTATCTTTCATACCTGCTGAAAACAAGACTAATCGGGGATCCAGGTGTAGAAATGAAATTACCTCCTGATTAATTTATATAGTCTCCCTGTGTCCTGAAGGTGCCCAACCCCCTCAGTGTATCTCTCTCTTTATATCTAAATCCATTTAGGTAGATTATTCTTAGGAAAACTTAGTTAGCCAAGGAACAAATAGGGCTGGTGCAATTTCCTCTCGCTGCACTTTCCCCTCAGGTCGCTAATGACACATGCATTACAGTTATTTATTGCCAATAGATTAAAGGTGTCGGTGCGGTTCAATTCATAGCAATCTTCCACCTTTAGAATGCGTCGGGAACCGGGCTCCTTCCCAATGCTGACAATGCACACAATCACTTTCCACGGGACCCTGTTCCTCATGTTTATTACTTTAAAAAATGGAGATACCATCTGCTCTTCCCTCCTCCTTGTCTAAACTGTTGAGAAACTCAGGCGGTAATGAGAATAACTATGGGGTACTTCCATCTAGTTAATTTCATCCGTAAATAATTAGCCAGGCAGCCTTCCCTTTCCGCCCTGCAATGGGTAACAATGACCACGAAATGAACTGTGAAAGCAACATGTTTTCCAGGGCTAGTATCTACATTAGATCTCTCCAAGTGGTCTGATGTAGCAAGAGAAAAGTAGTTCTTCCTTTATATCTCCGTGTCCTAAATATGCATACACCATCAAGTAAAATTAGTTATGATTAAGTCATACCGCATAAACGTGAAATAAATACTAGCATTTATAGACCTTCTATTTAATCTTTTCTCAGAAAAAAATTGAAGATGGGGCAGAAATAGGCCAAAAGGCACATTATGCAGACATGATAATAATTAGTGTATGGCTGCAAATTCATTCCAGGAGAACTAAAATTATTTAAAATATAGTTTATAGAAACTATGCAGGCTGTAATATTCTCTTTAATAGCTGAGCCATGCAAATGAGGAATAATAAAAATAGAAATGTGCAAAATGTTAGATCAGAAATTAAATGGGCTGTAATTGATTTTTTTTTTTATTTTGGATCCGTGAATATCCTAAAATTATATGCAAAAACTTGGGGGTTTTTATCCCTTTGTACATTTTCTAAGGGGTCCATCCATTGGTTTTATCAGTGGGCCATTGACTCAAGTTTCTAACTGTATAAGTTATTTTACAACACATGATATAAATATTATGCACTTTAATAAAATATTGTTTTATTTAATTATTCAAGTGCTTTAAAGTTTGTTTAAAATACAGTGCTTTTTAAATACACCAGGTACATGTAACTAGATTCATAAAACATCTGTCTTTTTTTAAGAGGATGGTAAACTGGAGAGAACACAGGGAATTTAATAAAGGGGATTATTTTAACCGTTCAAACTGTTAGAAAAATAGACCAAATAAAGTGAAAGCTGAACATTCCTTATGTGAATACTTCTCAGCAAGGGATCCGCATCACGTTCCTAACTCTGGTTCAGTCGTGTTTCATTCATATATTTAAAACAACAGCAGGTCTGATGCTCAGATTGT